>NC_056741.1:142626372-142696372 GCF_019279795.1 Protopterus annectens | reverse complement strand
ACCTCCTATTCTACTATTAAACCTCCTACAAACACATTTCACTTGTGCTTCATATTCCCAAACCCTCCCAAACAAACTTTCTTCTATCATACAAACACTCCTGCTTCTTTTTACCTACTTCCAATTTTCCTTTTAACTTGGTAGTGCTATTCCCAACTTTCTCTCCTCCTGCTTTGCACTATATTCATTCCTAGTCATATCCCTCCTTAGCAGCGCCTATATGTATTATACATTGTATCTTTTACTTTTCCCAAATAAACCATCACTTCTTCCTATTTTAACTACATTCTCATATTCTAGCCTTTTAAACCCTGTATTCCTTATGTTCCAGAGAAGATACTAGGATAATCTCTAATCTCTTCCTTCATAGAAAATACTTTTTTTCTTACTTACCCTCTATCAGCTTTCTGACTCCAACACCACTAAATATCCTTTTGCCCTGCAACTTATTTTTCCTTCTTGATCCCTACTTCCCCCACTACCTGCGAGGTGTAACATACAGAATCCTTTGCTTAATCATGCTACTCCTCAGCTTATCCTCTACTCTTATCCTGCTTCTGGGCCACCTCTCATCTTACCATGACTCTATAATAGCTCTCAAAATATCTCCAACTCTGTCCAATCCACCTATTCATACTTCCTCGCTACACTCTTCACACCATACCAAACCTATTTAATGATGTCACTCATCTTTACTCCAGATATAGACTGATTACCTCTGTTTCAATCCACACCAAAACAAAATTAAGTGGAAAAATATTCTTCACAAACAAGTACTGATAATTCCCAAATATACTAAAATCCTTCTAGGAGGAGACATCCTAATCCTGGCCCCACCTATCATGATGAACATCAAGACAATTCTCTTCCATGCACCTCTCTAAACCTATAATGGTCAATCCTCAACCCAAGTAATCTAACTTTTGCTACATAAATTTTAGAAGCATAAGAAATAAAATGGCTGAGCTACATGTCCGGATTACCCAACATAAGCCTAGTGTTCTCACTGTAATGAAATCTTGGCTTAACCCCAGCATAAAAGACTCCAAAATTATACCTCCTAGGTATAATATCATCTTTAATGACACTATAAAGAGGAAACGTACTACTTTAGTATTTTTTGAAAACTCCTACCCAAGACTGAATGTTGTAATTAAATCAAAAGGTGCTTCAACAAAGTATTAGCTTAAGGGTGTGCACACTTATGCAACCAGCATATTGTACATTTTTTATTTTTTCCCCTAACAGATTTGTTTCTTTTTCAATTGAATTGTGCAGGTTATAGGTCACATTAAAGGTGGGAAACATTTTGAAATGATTTATTGTAGTCTCATTTTTTATATGAGAAAAACCTGGCATTTTAACAGGGGTGTGTATACTTTTTATATCCACTGTATATAAAAATATGTATGTGTATATACAATTAGCAGGTGGTATGGAAGTAGGGGGTGGATTACCCCTCTCAAAAACACTGTATTTGCTAAAAGATTGCATTTAGAATGTTGATCATATGTTCTTAACCAACGAAGTTCTAAATTTTAAAACGTTGATAATGTAAACTATATATATATATATATTTATATATATATATATGTGGATGAACTCTACATACAGTGGATATAAAAAGTTTACACACCCCTGTTAAAATTCCAGGATTTTGTGATAGGTTCATAGGTAGGTAGTAGGCTATCTGCCCGAGGGCATTTATAAGCTTAGCCAGAGTGTGTCAGCTTTCTCTGCCCCATTGATTAATTAACTGAGCCTCTGTCAAGAAGAGCCAGTGAAGTGATCCCAGGGGTGTATTTTCTGTTACCCATCCACTCATCAAGGTTGCTCTTGAAGAATGTTAGTGAGGGGCTCTGCCTAATGTAGTTAGGAATTTTGTTCCAAAATATGGGCAGTCTCTGTGACAGGAATCTATACCACCAGCATGTTCTATTTATTGCTGTGGCAAGGTTTAGATCACTAGAGTGAGTGGCTCACAGTGACTTGGATTTCTTTAGGTGGAGCATGTCCATCAATTCTGAGTTGGACATGGCTTTGTAAGTCTGGCAGAGATCACCTGAGTACAGCCGGAGTTTTTCCAGTCGGGCTGCATAGGACATATGTTTGAGGCCAGTAATCCTCTTGGTGAGGTACTTTTCTGGTATTTCCAGCTGCTGGAAGTGTCTTGTGAGGTACATTCCAAATGGGGCATTGTACTCTATGATGGGTCTGAGGAGTGACGAGTAGAGGGGCACTATAACCTCTTTATTTCTAGATGCGAACCCTTTAGTAATTAGATGGGCTACATAGAAGGATTTCCTAACTACTTTGGCAATATGATTGTCAAAGGAGAGATTACTATCTACCTGGGTCCCCAGATAGGTTCTGTATTAAGGGGGCTGCCACCTATGTGGTAATTCATGGATGTTTTGTTTTTCCCAAATGGGATGACTATGCATTTTTTGGCATTTAGCTTGAGACCATGACTTTGACACCAGGTGTCCGTCTCAGTAAGGCTCTTTTGAAGAATGTCCGTGTCAGCTGGAAAGTCATTTATGGCTCCCAGTTTGCAGTCATCAGTGAACTTGGTTAGCCATAGTCCTCCTGTGTTTGTCTGTACTTCTGAGAAGTATATGCCAAACAATAGGGGTCCCAGGACCGAGCCTTGTGGGACACCACTTATGACTGGTTTAGAGTTGGACCTGGAGCCCGCTATTCTTACCATGTGAGTTCTGTCTGTAAGCCAGTTGGCAACCCATGATGTAGGGGTTTATGTTCAGGCTGGTGAGTTTTTCTATAATTCCCGAGTGGGGAATGGTGTCAAAAGCCTTGGCGAGGTCAAGGTAGGCTGTGTGAACCACCTTCCCCTCATCTATGGCCTTGGTGACTGTCTAGAAGAAGTCAACCAGGTTTAGTAGGCATGATCTGCCCTTAACAAAGTCGAACTGGGTCGGGTCAAGTGTTTGGGGGTTCCCAATGTCTTTGTTAATGAGTTCCATGATGATGCGCTCCATAGCCTTGCAGACCAGGCTAGTCAGGCTTATGAAGAGATAGTTATCAGAGTCAGTTGTGGCTCCTCCTTTGTGGAGTGGAATAACCGTTGCTATGTGCCATTCTATGGGCACATAGCCTGTGGAGAAGCTGAGGTTGAACAGTGTGTTTAGGTGGGGGGGTTAGTTCATTCTGTAGTTCGTGCAAGACGCAGCCTGGGACACCATCTGGCCCCATTGATGCTGTGCTTTTGGCTTTTGAAAGGGCTGTTTTCACCATCTGTGATTTCTGGGACACTACACTTTTTCAGTATTGTTGTGGGCCCTGTTGGGGGTGAGTGGGGGGTGAAATTTGCACTGAATCTATCTGCCAGGATGTTGGCAATATCAGTAGGTTCAGTATATTTTGTGATATTTTGCACTAGCTCAGAGCATATCTGTGGGGTGCCACTTAGATTCTTGACATAGTTAAAGAAGGCTTTGTGGTTATTTTTCGAATCCTTAGCTAATTTTCTTTTGAAGTTAGCCTTGGATGATTTTATGAGGGACCTTAGTTTCTTACTGATACTGATCAGGGATGTCTTTCCTTCTTGGAATTTGCTTTTTTTCTGAACTAGTTTCCTCCTTCTATTGTATAGCCTGCTTATGATGGGGTTCAACAGACTGGTTTCCTTCTCTTAGGGGAGTGAGTCTTTGTTTTGCTAGGGATTGTATGATCCATGCATCCTTGTAGGTGCTCATAGAGTGCATTTGTAAAGGTTCCTGCATCTTGGACACTGTTATCCTTTAGTGTGGGGGCTGTGAAACTTACCACCTCTGTCTTAAGTAAGGTGAAGTTTGCTATAGAAAAGTTTTTCACTGTGGTTTATTTGGTTGGGGGTGGTGGTGTGGTGTGGACATCCAGAGTGATTAGTTTATGGTCTGATCTAACCAGTGATGGGTTGACCTCTGGTGCAGAACACCTGTCTCCCATTTTGGTGATGACCAGGTCCAATATGTTTTCACCTCTAGTAGGGGAGTTTACCAGCTGATCCAGGGCATTTGAGTTGATATATTCCAGGAAGCGCTGGACCTGGGAGTTTGTACTTGAGTAGTTTTCCCAGTTAACGGTAGGGTAATTGAAATTGCCCAATATCAGGGTGTTCGGTAGGACCTTCAGTTTTCCAGTGTCTCCAGAAAGGTGGAGTGGTGGTCCTGGGTCATGGAGGGTGATCTGTAGCAGGTCACAATTTGCATTGCAGATTTGCCCGATGTTAGTTGCACATGGATGATCTCAGAGGTATCATGCTGCGCCACTAACCTGGAGGTGTAGGTATCCTTAATGAATATGGACACACCCCCTCCTTTTGTGTTTCGGTCCATGTTCTGTGGCTGAAATGTGTGGGATGAGTTGTAGCCCAGTAGTGCTGGGGTGCTCTATGGAACCTTGAACCAGGTTTCAGTTACTGCACAGATGTCAGTGTTCTCCATACTGAGGAGTGCGTCAAGCGTGTGCATTTTGAGATTTAAACTCCTGGTGTTGAATAGCATAACCCTCATTTTTTATTTGGGCTGTTTACGGAGGTGATATAAAAAAGGAGACCACAATAAATCATTTTAAAACTTTTCCCAACTTTAATGTGACCTTTAACCTGTACAATTCAATTAAAAAACAAACAAATCTGTTAGGAGAAAAAATATAAAATATAAAATATAAAAAACTTACAATACGCTGGTTGCATAAGTGTGCACACCTTTAAGATAATACTTTGTTGTGTGTGCACACCTTTAAACTAACACTTTGCTGAAGCACCTTTTGATTTAATTACAGCATTCAGTCTTCTTGGGTAGGAGTCTATCAGCATGACACATCTTGACTTGGCAATATTTGTGCACTCTTCCTTGCAAAAGCACTCCAAATCTGTCAGATTGTGAGGACATCTCTTGTGCACAGCCCTCTACAGGTCACCCCACAGATTTTGTATTGGATTTAGGTCTGGGCTCTGGCTGGGCCATTCCAAAACTTTAATTTTCTTCTGGTGAAGCCATTCCTTTGTTGATTTGGATTTATGCTTGGGGTCATTGTCGTGCTGAAAGGTGAAATTCCTCTTCATTGTCAGCTTTCTAGCAGATGCCTGAAGGTTTTCGGTCAAAAGTGACTGGTATTAGAAACTGTTCATAATTCCCTCCACCTTGAATAAAGCGCCAGTTCCAGCTGAAGAAAAGCAACCTGAAAACATGATACTGCCACCACCATGCTTCACTGTGGGGATGGTGTTCCTTTGACGATGCAAAGTGTTTTTTTTGTGCCAAACGCACCTTTTGGAATTGTGTCCAGAAAGTTCAACCCTGGTCTCTTCAGACCATAACATGTTTTCCCAAATGCTTTTGGGAGACTTGATGTATTGTTTGAGTGATTTTAGGTTTAGGAGTGTCCATGAATTAGTACAGGGTTAGGTATGTGTGTTGAATTTTAGATTTAGAGAGTCCATGGAGAGGAACGAGGTTTAGTGTTAGGGAGTAGAGGGGGATTTTAGGTGTAGTCAGTGACTGGGCATTGTTTTTAGGATGGAGGGAAACTTAGGTTAGTGATAGTGCATGGAAATTAGGGTGGTGAGAGGGCACTTGACAACTGGAGCATCAGCAGGGAAGTGTGTTGCAAGCTAATGGTATGAGTTAACTTGTAGTGGACCCATCTATATTTCTCTATCTATGTAGCTACGTCTGAAAGTGAAGCAATCTCTTTAACTTCTAAATTTTTGACTTGAGGCCAAACTAAACAGCTAAACTAGATCAAATTTGAAAGGCTTCTAGCTCTAATTTGTTGGAATACTGTAAGAACATTCATTCACCATCAGATATAAACAGTAGGTTTATGGTTATATTCACATCTAATAGTTTTAAAATTAAATCTATTATTAAAAAAATAAATTTGTTAATCCTTGATAGATTCTGTGGTGCAATTTTATCAAACAAATGTACATTTTCTTATAGAAAGGGAAGAAACATCAGACAGATGCTTTCATTATTTAAGATTCAGTTTTTAGAACAATATTCAGTTTCTATTTGTAAAATGAAAATTTGTGGTTGTTTGACATGTGGAAACTGTAGTTTTTAAACAAATATTTGCCTCAGTAAATATTCTGCTTCTATAAATTCAATCCCTGATAACATTTTCCATAGAATCGATTATATATTTTGTTATAGGCACAAGTAGTGCTAAATACCAATGGAATCAATGTATCTCGCTGCATCTGATCAATGTGCACTGTCAATAAGGCAGATATGTGTTACACAAGCACATGCTTAAATACTTTATTTACAAGGTTGAAACTAATAAAATCCATAGAGGTCTTTAGAAAAGAATTTTACATAAGAAGTGGCAGTTATGGGTAGCTAACCTCGGTTCACTATATAGCCGAGGTTTAAATTAAATATTATAATTTAATTGTAGTGTGTTATGTTTTGTGTTCAATAGATATTTATATACATATTTGGAACATCTTAATTTTGTCATACATATTTTTAATGCCTCTGAATGACGAGAATACACATATTCATGCTAATGAATGCGCCATAATTTCTATTTTTCTATTAATTATTGGTATTTACACACACATTTGTGTGTGTGTATATCTATCTACACATATATATGTATATATGTGTGTGTGTGTGTGTGTGTGTGTGTGTGTGTGTGTGTGTGTGTGTGTGTGTGTGTGTGTATAGATATATACATATCTATGGTTCTGTTCTGTATCAGCGAATGTATTTAATGTTGAAATAAAATGTTCAAACATACAGAATAACAAACACAATAAATATCCAAAAAAAAGTATTGAGAAAGGAAAACTATTTCCTCTCTTGATATTAATTATAATAATTGACATTACTAGGAATGGCAGGGGGGCTGGACCAAGCTGGGGAAACACAGGATGACACTGGGGAGTATTTTTAAATCTTACTCTAATCCACTTAAAAAGTTAATTGAGCAATAGGTTTTGCATCTGGATGAATTTTCTGAAATCTCTAATGCCTGCCATTATTGAGTCATAATTTATGAATGATAGTCACAAATTGGAAGTATTCAGTAAACTCAGGGACAGTAAGAGGTATGTCAGATCACGTGTGTGTGTGTGTGTGTTTGATTCGGTGTGTGGGAGAGAATGAATGAGGGTTGTGGCTGATTTAATGTGACACATCAGCCACCAGCAGTAATTATCACAAGGGCAGGAAAAAATGGTTTGTTACTGCTTGCAGTAATCACGGTGTGATTCAGAGACATGAAAATTAGCTGATAATGAGGTCTTTCCACATTGCGGCAAATCTCTATTTGAATCACTGGTTTGTGTGATCACACTAAAAGGCCATTTTTTGCAACCTTAGTGCTTGTGGCTGGGCCTCTTCCTGAATCCTGGTCAGAGTTACATTTCTGCCACTCCACATAACAAAGAAGAAGCACCAATGAAGAATAGCCTTAAAACTAATTGGTGTTGCTGAATTTCTATGAGATTTTTTGATCTCTAACTTAGGCAACACATTAATGGTCTGCTTAAATCTCACTGAAATGCTTGATAAAGAACAATTATTTACAACACAGTTTGCTTTCCATGTATGCCTTATAAATTTGTCTTCATTGTGCTTGTGAATCTACATGCATGCCTTTCATTTTCCATAAGGATTCCCATGCTTTCAACGACTTCTGACATTTATTTACAATGTAAAGTTGTATGCACCTTTATATGACATTACATTATGTTGTGACTCTTATTGTACAAATACAGTTTGAACTTAACTAGGAGGACATAATAGACTAAATTCATTCATTCAGTCATTCATCCATTTACCTCTTAATATACTACAAGGTCATATGGGGAGCCAGTGATTATCCTAAATGTGCTAACACTCATTGGGCTTAAAGCATAGAAACTAGTCACAATGTGTATACACACACACACACACACACACACACACACACACACACACACACACACACACACACACACATGCGCAAAATACCCTGCAAATACAGGGAGGGCATATAGACTCTACACAGAAAGCACCCAAGACTGGAGACTGTGTTATGAGTCAGCACTGTCTTGACCTCACAGATGAAATGATCAATAAAGAAAATATGAGATAATGCAGCTTATAACAAAATTAATGAAGTAAATCAATTCTGTTCTTAACCTGCATTTATAACAGAAGTATGTCTAAGTAATGTTGTTAGGTATAGCTGTCCAGGTGCCACTGAGATCCATTTTAACATGTGAAATATGAGTTCCAGATAAATAGTGTCTGTGTTTCTAAATAATATACAACATTGTGTTGTATTATTTCAGACTTAATTGTAGTAATCTTGGAGGGGGATGCTCCCATAGATCTTAAAATTAATTAGAAATTAAAACTTTAAAATAATATTGCATCATAAATTCATATCAGATTATATTTAAATACTCTCTTGGGATACAGTCCTTTGCCCTGTTGAATATTTCTGGAAGTTACTTGTTTTCTGTTCTGCCCACATTTAGATTTTTAATCTCCATTTACTTTGTCTGTGGGTCAAGTGCAGTAATGACTGTAAATGAAGCCACCAGCACAGAGCTGAAAATATATCAAATCTGCTGGCAGACAAATTCAGCTACAATTTTACCCCCTATCCAATTATCACTAGAGAGCAGGTCCTAGATGTTCCCCATAAGGCCCAAAACACTGCATCAGTGGGCCCCAAAAATATTCCATGATGCTAAACAGCCTGAGACATGACCTTTTGGGACCACTCCAGTTGCTGTTTAACCATAGCCTCCCAATAGGATTTTTGCCATGTGAATGGAGAATTGCAGTATTCATCCCCCTGCGTAACAGTGGGCCATTAGTGGCCCTCAGGAAGTGCAAAACCATAAGTGTGACTAGTCTTTTATGCAAAGTGATTGAAATAATTATTATGGATATAATTTATAAGGACATAGAAAACCTTCAAAAACTGGATCAAGACCAGTGTGGTTGCAAGGGCAGATTATGCCTACTTATCCTGGTGGACTTGTATATGAATGTTACTAAGGTAATGGATGAATGCAGAATGGTACACACTGCCTACCTTGACCTGGCTAAGGCATTTGATACAGTACCTCACTCGGGCATTGTAACGGAACATAGATATAGGCATAAACTCCTATGTTACAAGCAGGATAGCCAGCTGGCTCTCAGATAGGACACAGGAAATTAAAACAAGGGAGACCACCTCCACAAACAGGCTGGTCACTAGAGGAATCCCTCAGGCCTCTGTGCTGGATCTGTGGCTGGATGTGCTATGTCTAGTCATTTTTGGCATCTAT
This sequence comes from Protopterus annectens, assembly GCF_019279795.1. Classification (NCBI taxonomy): domain Eukaryota; kingdom Metazoa; phylum Chordata; order Ceratodontiformes; family Protopteridae; genus Protopterus; species Protopterus annectens. The sequence goes on along the minus strand of NC_056741.1, from coordinate 142,687,086 downwards.
TTCTCGGAAGTCAAGGCCAATGTCATAGGCCTCTGGCTGACCAAGTTTGCAGATGATTATAAACTAGGGGCAGTCATACAATTCTCTAAGATGCTAACATTCTCCAGGAAGGAGTAACACAGACAAATGACTGGTGCCAAGGCCATGGCTTAAAACTCAATGCCAAGAAATGCATAATAGTACTGTTTGGGAAGTCAGCGACCCTAGGAAATTGCTTTATCAATAATACACCCCTCAGAGTAGAACCAGTAGTAAGAGATTTTGGTGGTGATGCATATCTGTCAAGTGTACCTCATTATGAGGAATGCTTCTTATTTTGGGTCTTAAAAAGTTCATATTTCCTTGCAGTTCCTCAGTGAAATAATCTATCATACATTCAATGTTAGGATTTTTTTTCTGATATCCATGGTAAATAGCACTGAATTATTTAAGTTCATAAAAGAACTTTTTATAATTATAAAGTAGCAAATTTCAGTCATCCTGTGAGCTTCCTAGATGAAGTTGTTTGTAAGCTGTCGGTAAGCCTTCCACATTATATCCATTTATTCCACATTATGAGAACAATGTTCCTAATTTTCTTTTTTCACTAAATATTTTTTTTTATTATTTCAAATAAGATGTCTTAAACATTACATGAAATAAAGATAAATAACATATTTACAATTCTAAAACATTACTAACTTCAAACCATTATATAACTATTTATATTGGTGTCTATGCAAATAACATTGAAATTCTATATTATATAAAGTTAGAAACATAAGATGATATATCTTCTTCGATATTTTCAAGTATTTCCAGTACTTTCATCCAAGAGTAATAGTAAGAAGTAGATCTTTTAGTTCTGTTCTTCACTGTTAATATTTCCATGTGAGCAACTGTTGTTGTTAAGGTCTCAAATTCCTTGAACGTAGGCGAAGCCTCATTTTTCCAGTGTATAGTTATGATTTTACGTGAAATTGCCAATACTGACCATAGGATTTTAGTGTCTTTTTTTGGTACACAGTTTGGAATAGGAGAGTTGAATAAAATTAAAGACTTTGTTAATTGAAAATTATCATTATAAACAGTCTGGAAAAGTTAATTCATGGATTTCCAGTACATATTGAGACATATACATTCATAAGCAACATGCTGCCAATCTGCTTTTATCTTGGTATGGCATCTCCAACATTGATCTTCAATAGAATACATTTTGGCTAACCTATGTGGTGTATAGAAACTTCTGTGTAGATATCTCCAAGTGAATAATTGCCAGTATTTTGATAATGTAGAAAATTTGGAAGATTTTAGAATATTACTTTTTCTTCTTCAACTGGAGGATGGTTGTTTATTAAAGTATAATAATCCCAGTATGATTTTTCATGATAGTTTTTGTTTTTAACAATTTTATAGATATTAGACAAATAACCTGTACCCTGATAAGGCTGTTTTGTGATAAGAATAAGGTATTCAATGAGTTTTGGGGCTTCATGTCTAACTGAAGGTTGCATTTGTTCTATTTTATTTATAAGAAAATGCCTTAGATTTTGTAAAACAGCCAATTGTCTTTATTTATATTATAATTATAAATTATCTGTTCCTTTGTTAGAATTTTCCCTTTCTCTATAAGTTGATGCCAAAAGAGTAATGTTTCTTCTTTAAGTATATTTATTTTAGATATTTGGAATGTATCTAGAATATTTGGTGTAAAAGCTATAGGGAAAATAAGAAAAATCCAAGAATTAATATTTGGTATTTTGTTTATATATGTTCTGAACACTGAAAGTGTAGAGCTTACATAGTTTGATGGCAATTTATTAATATTATTCCTTTTCCCTAAAAATAATCTTTTAACATCCATATAAGGGGTGATGGTATTACTGTTAAGTTGTCTTGTATGTGATTATAATTGATTTCTATGTAAATCTGCTCATGGGCTTGTTTCCATATAGGTGTGTATGAATTATTTAACCATAGTGTTATGTTTTTAATAACAGATGAGGTAATATATAAATCAATATCCGGTAAATTAATTCCACCATTTTCCCAATCTGGCAAATGTTTATTTAAGGCTATACGGGGTTTATTTGGAAACCATAGAAAATTTAAAATTAGTTTATTGTATCTTTGAATAATATATTTGGGAGGTGGCAATGAAAAATTTTGTATTAAGTATAATATTTTGGGAAATATGATTATTTTAATAAGATATAATCTGTCTGCTGTTGAAAAGATATATTTATTCCAGTAACCAATTGTTTGTTCTATTTTGTCTAGTATTTTATTATAGTTAAATATTAGAGAATCTGTTAATTCATTGAGTAGATTTATTCCCAGATATAATAATTCACTTTCTGTTACTATATATTTGGAAAATCTTTTGTTTATATTATTTTTTTTTACAATTACAGGGCATAATTTTAGTTTTGTTTTCATTAAATTTTAAGCCTGAAATATTTTGAAATTTATTCATGGAGTTAAATAGAGCATTCAAAGACTCATTTGCATCTGAGAGAGTTAATAGTATGTCATCAGCAAAGAGTTGGATTTTAAGGTTTAACATTTTATTAATACAAATGCCCTTTATGTTATTGTTTGATCTGATTTGATTTGCAAAGGGTTCTATGAGTAATGCAAATAACAATGGTGATAAAGGGCAACCTTGTTTAGTTCCCTTGTTTATTGTTATAGGGCCTGATCTATATGATCCCAGTTTAACATATGCAGTAGATTTTTCATATAGTATTTGGATAAGATTATTAAAATTAGAAGGAAAGTTATATTCTTTTAAAACTAGTGAAAGAAAGTTCCAGTTAACCGAATCAAAAGCTTTATTAATATCTAATGAGATTACATTTAAATTTAGGACTTTATGTTTGCTATAATCTATTAATGTTAGTATTCTTTTAATATTATCTGAAGTATTTCTTCCTTTAATAAAACCTGTTTGATCTTTGTGAATTAAGAAAGGAAGAAAGTGTTTGATCCTATCTGCGTATATAGCCATAAACATCTTGTAGCCTATATTGAGTAATGATATTGGCCTATATGAGGAACACTGTTTCTCATCTTTATCTGGTTTGATAATTGGGGATATCAATGAATATTTCCAAGAGGGTGGTATATTCAAATCTTTATTGGCTATATCATATACTTTTAATAATAAAGATATGGCTTGATTGGGTATTAATTTATACATTTCTGGTAGCATATTGTCTGGGCCAGGTGCTTTATTTGTCTTGAGCTTTTTAATTTGTGATTTTAATTCTGTCATATTGATTGGTTTGTTTATAATGTCTATTTGTTCTTGTGTTAATTTAATATGAATATTGTTTTCTAAGTATTTTTATATCCTTAGTAGGTGTATCTTGAGTATTTATGGAATTATCAATGTTAAATTGGAGTCTGAATGCTTCTAAAATATCATTTAGTTCCGTAACTCTTTTGTTAGTATTGGGAATAAATATTTCTTTTATTTGCTTAGATTTAATTATTTTTTTGTTCTATTAGTTAAGTATCTCAGGTGTGCTGAATTAGTAGAGTATGAGTTTATTTTTATCTTTTCTAAGTTAATCATAATCTTATGGTGTAGCAATTCTGTATACTTCTTATTGATTTGTGTAAGTTCTTGAACTTGAGTAGCATTACCCTTTTGTATTTCCAGTTTCAATTTATCTGCTTTGTTTTGTAAGTCTAGCATATCTTTATTCCATAACTTCCTTTTATTTATGTACCAGGATAATATCTTCCCATATGTAACTGCTTTTAATGAATCCCAGACATATATTTCTGAAATATCTTCTGTGTAATTTATTTCTAGAAAGTTTTTGATTGTTTCTTCATAAAATTCTTTGAAATCTCTCAATTTTGTGATATAGGAAGGTATCCTAGTAATGGGATTTGAATAAAATGGTGTAAGCTCTATCTCAAAGACTATGGCATTATGATCAGATAAAGGACAATTTATGATTTTGACTTTGTCAATTTTTGTTATTAGGTCATTGGCAACATATATTCTATCAATTCTAGAGTTAGTTTTATATCTATGAGAATAAAATGTGAAGATTAGTGAGTCTGGTTCTGCAAATTCATTTATATCTTTTAAATACAATGTATCTATAAATTTTGATAGTGCTTTAGAGATGGGTTGTTTTCTTCTTTTGGATTTAGAATCTGTATCTTTTTCATTCATTATACAGTTGAAGTCTCCTGCCAATATCAGGCTACCCTTAGTTAAATGAATTATCTCTTCAAAATGCTGTTTAACTGTTTTTAATCCTAGTCCTGGGATCCAATATAGATTTACTAACGTATAGATTCTCCTATTTAACTCTACTGAATCTAGACAAAACATACCTGATGTATCTTGATGAGTAGTAATTATTTTAGGTGTTGAGTTGCGAAGTAGTATAGCTACTCCTCTTTTTTTTGTTTTGTATTGAGAGTTTATTAGTACTGTGTAATTATTAATATTTAAGTTGTTTATATCTCTATCTAATAAGTGTGTCTCTTGTAAAAAGACTATTTGTGGTTTATGTAAGTTTATGTACTTGAATAGGCTTCTCCTTTTATTACTATTATTTAGACCATTAACATTTATGGATAAACATTTCATTTCCTAGTTTTGAGTTTGTTTTATGTGTGAGTTTATGTAAATATTGTTTATTCTTAGTTCCATCTTGGATACAGAATTCAAAAAGTTTTTCTTGTATGATTTTTGCATGTTTCTGAGTGACACCAAAGTGATAGAATAAAAAAAAAACAAAGAACTTCCAAACTTGTAATTCTTAACCTTAAAACCATTCCCTATTGTTATGAGGTAATATACCTCTTTGTTTGGTTAGTGAATCTAACCAAACAAACTTTCTACCCTCACAAATAATATTTGGATCAGTTTCTCTTATCCTCTTAGTTTTAAATAAAGATAATTGAATAATATATTAAGATAATCTAATCAGCTAAAATATATACATATATTCTTTACTCATCTTATTGTAATTCAATAATACTTACTTCTAAGCAGGTTTCCAAAAGGTACAAATATTTAGATTAAGGTAGTATCATTTCAAAATAATTTAGGGTATTAATAAACATCATGTTAAAATCTATAACTGTATATTTCATACATCTGTTGAAAACTATTTACTGACATTACTGTATAATACAGTACCATTGTTGTGCAATTGTTTTAGACTACTCAAGTCCGAAACCAGTGTCTAAATTAATATTTGCAAAGTCATATTGGAATAAAACATGAATAGTTCTGAAACCACATCATATTTTATGTTTAACATAAACTGAAATGCGATACAATGTATAAGTATATTAATATTTCTTTAGTAGACATTAAATATGTTCCTCTGATTGCATTTTCAGCTTTTCAAAGACAATTCCCATGGCTGGAGAGAACAAGATCACAATTTAGACAGCTCCCTTATCCAAGAGACCACTCATAATGTTGTTACCTGATTGAGTGTCTTGTTGCCAACACTTCCATCAACCCTCAGAGGGACCCTGCACAATGAAAACTGACACAGTACAGAGGTAAAACTGCAGCGCACTTGACCACACCCTCAAAGCAAACATCTATGTATATCACACATCAACTCCCACAGCTTAGACTGACACCCAAACAGTGAGTCTATCTGCTGACAACAAGTGCTGGAGATACAATCCTGACCTACTCAACACCAGTAATTCAATCCTACGACTGAACAAAAGTATACTGGAGAACACATCAAAACAATGGAAGCTGCCAAGATTCAAACCATCATGTACGAAAATATTACAGGCCAAAATTCCCAACCCATTTTGCAGCAAATAGACAAAACGTATTCAAACCATGGGGTAACACCTTTACCACGTCAAAAAGGTGTCCAAGAAGCTTGTTTTTCCTCTAACATCGGAGGACAGCCACGATGATCCATGCACTGCAAGAGTACCATTTTATCCTGGCAATTGCTTCACGACTGTATATAGAAACATTTAATCCAAATCATTAACTGGCACCACAACAATATTTCTCAGAAAAGCTGTTTTACAGCCAATGACCAGACAGAATGCATCATTGAGAGGATACATTTATCAAATGTCAAGTGCCCCAGCCATAATACAAGTGTCTCCTCAAATCAATCCCCAACGAATCTACTGCCCACCAAACTTGCAGACCAATACTGGCATCCTTTCATGCAGTCACATTGGAACACAAAAATACAGGTCCGCTGATCAGGAACAACCAGGCTCTCAACTGCCAGGCAACACACCCGTCTGCAGAAAGGTCCAAGAATCATAGTTGCATTGTCAAGCATTCTTGTCCACACTAACAGTAACATGATATACCCTCATACACTAGTATTGTGTCATTCTTGATAATGTAAAAAGCCAGGCAATATTATAAGAAGGGTGAAGCCACAGCCAGGCAACATAACAAGAAGAGCACAGCCGCAGTCACCATTCAGATGAGCAAACGGGAACAGCATGAGCCATCTAAGGATGGATAGCCCGTTGAGTACCTGCCACAATGCATGCCCATAATGCATGACAACCCAGTAACAAATTAGGGTGTGGGCTAAGCCTCTCCCCTTCCACTCAAATCAGATCCAACACAATATGTGTGTAGAACACACATGCTTTGACAAAGCCCAAAGCCACATGGGATATAAACATTGTATAATTGACACACTGGGTCAAATCCACTGTTGTTATGTTACTCATTATAGTTGCCTATACAATCATTGCTTCCACTTTCTCCATCTAGTATACCATACCGCCATCTAAATGTTTGATTTGCCAAATGCACATCCAACCTTCTTGTTGCATCCCACCTGCCCACCTGAGGGCATACCTTGGCAGCAGGACATAAGTAGTATTCTGCAGGAGCACCAGCGTGGGAAATGGCAACCCTCCCCAAAAGAAACCTGTCAGTTGCTTGACATTTACTAGTTTCTTTAGAGAATTTATAAAACAGCAGTGATTTTATTTGCTGATGATTAATTTCTGCTTTTTAAACTCTGCTGTATAAAACATAGTAAGGGATAGCTAAAATGTGTAGAAATCTAAACTGATAGAAAGACAAGCAGATATATGTCCTTATCTATCAAGGTGCTAGAAGACATCAGTAGCCATAAACTGAAAGTGCTTCAAAGATAAATATCTGTGTATATTTATATGAACCTTTTATATTATTTATGTTTCCTTAGAAGGAATTTAGGTTTCTGTATCTTTAAATATGAACCTAGCTTATTTTCTGACTAGACGTCAATTAGAAAGAGTCAGGGATGGAGTACACAAGTAAATGCGACAAGCAATAAGTAACTCAAGTTTCTAGTGATGTTTGTGGCTGTTAAATTGTCTCGAGAACCAAGCGGGAAAAGATATGTGTTTTTTCTTTTTTCTTTTCCCTCCTCTTATTTGGTGACAAACTCATGTAGTGTGCATGCGAGCACTCTAGTTTACGGAGTAGTGTTCACAACTGTCAAACTTTGCATTTTAAACATGCTATGCCTTATTTCTCTACAAAAGAAAAGACAACAGGATATCTAAGCTAGTCACAAGCATCTTTCAACTCCGGATGTCTGGAGCCACAACACACATGACTTATAGCCTCAAAATATCACTTAAAACATATTTTTTCACTGGACTATATCAGTATGTGCATATGGGTCAAAGGCAGAACATCTTTTAAGATTATTTAAAGTAGTCTTATGATACATCCTAACTGAAATACTTCATTTCAAAAGCAACACATTTCTGCCCAGCATTGGCGTTTATCCAAACAGGGGCACTTTTACCTTATAAAAAGTTATGCTGTCAGGGATGTAACTGATAATAAGTTATATAGCAGCCATTACTATACCTATTAAGCAATATAACCATATACTGATTAAAATATTATAAGTTAATGAAGATTTTATAAAAAGAAGAGAACAAATAAAAACAACAAAACACAAAGAGAGAAAGTAAATAAATAAATAAATAAACTATTTGGGAACATTATTATGCATTGATTACTCTGATTAAGAATATGAAAATAATAGATGGATAATAATGAAAAATAGAGTAATGTTTAAATTATGCTTAGTATATTGATGTGATTTGAGATAAATGTATTTACATTTATGCTAATTTTGACATTTAAAATATAATTGAAAACAGTACCTGTTTTGGTGTAACTTGAAGACAGTAAGAACTTTTCTTTTGTTGTTAGTATTATTATTTAGATTTTACAGAATATAACATATGTAAGATTATTTGTCCTTTAGTTTTTTTTTCTTTTGCTCAACAGTTTTCCAATTATTTACTTCAGCATTTCTCTTCGGTGTACTTATTGTCCAGTCCATAGATTCTTCATGTGTTAGGATGGTGTTGTTGGTAAGGTATTTTATTGCTGAATCTACTGTTTCAAAGATTTTTATTCCATTTGGTAGAAAAACTTTCAGTCTTGCTGGAAATAAAAGATGGACTTTCAGTTGCTTTTTCTTCAAGGTTTTTTATTGGTAGAAATTCTTTTCTTTTTGAAACCACCTTTGTAGAATAATCATTGTCAAATCTTATTAATGAATCATTGTATTTGATGGGAGAATTTGCCCAAGCATTTCTTAATATAAGATCTTTATCTTGTGTAGAAAAAGTCTCACAATTATAGATCTCGGCTTGTTCTTACCCGGAGAAGAAGCATTTCCAGAAGCTGCTAGTGATCTATGTGCCCGTTCTATACCATATGAAAGAGCTTCAGGTATTTTTGTTACATCTGGTATCCAGGTGGTAAGAAAGTTTATCATATTGTCCCCTTCAGATTTTTCTGGTAGACCATATATTCTAATATTATTTCTTCTTGTTCGGTTTTCCATATCATCAAGCTTTTCTAGTAAATATGTATTCTGTTGAAGTAAGAATTCAGTTTGTTGTTCTTCTATTTGGACTCTAGTGTCAATGTCACTTAATGACTGTTCAATAAGTGATATCTGTCCTTTCTGCTGTGTAAACATTTCTTGAAGCTGTTCCAGTTGTTGTGAGCACTTTTCTTTAAAAGTATCTATTTTATTGTCCATCTTGTCGATTTTTATTGTAAGTTCCTGTATATTTGTAATGAGAGACTGCAGTTCCTTTTTGAGAGAAGAGTCTTGTGCTGTATTCCTTAGATGACTCATGCTGTAAAGCTGATATTGGTGCTGATTTTCCAGTAATTAATTTGACAGGAATTATTCAAGTTCTGACAATAAAATTTTTCTTATAGATGCTCAGAGTTATTAGAAATAAGTTAGTAATAAAAATTTCTTCAAATTAAATATTATTTTGTAAAATTCCTGTCAGGAATTGTATTGAGGTAAGAGAGCTGAAATGAAGTGCAGCTATCAGTTCAGCATCCTAGCCACGCCCCGTTCCTAATTTTCTTGATGGAAGGTTGAAAGTGATGTACGAATGTAGACAGTAACCTGGCATTTGACCAGCATGTGTCTAAGGTAAATAAGAAAATCATTTTATGTTGCACAACTTATAACCAACAGCATGACATCTAGGTCCAAGGAAGTCATTGTTCCACTTTATTTGACCCTCATCAGGCCCATCATTGAGTACAATGCCCTCTTCTGTATGTACCAGATCAAGCACACGCAACAACTGGAATGTCCAGAGGTTCCTCACTAAAAAGAATACAGGGCATAGACAGCATGTCTTACGCAGTTAACCTCAAAGCCCTATCTTTATATTCTGCTTCTTACAGACTGTTGAGATACAATCTATGCCTGGCACACAAGGCATCCCTGGGTCACACTCTGATGGACCTTTTGCATATCCACAACATGAATAGCATCAGAATTACTTGAACTAGGGATTTAAACTTTGCTTTTGACTTAAACAGGACACTTTGGAGGGACAGGTGTGTGTCTCAGACTACTCATCCATGTGAAGCAGAGCTGTTCCCTAGCCGTATTCCAGAGAAACCTGTACCCAGTGAAAGGGAAATTGGAAATACATCCTGGCTCTAGCACCTATGTCTCTAATGGACAGAAGCAAACTGTTAATCTTACCCTAGCTTACACATACCTCTTAACATAACCTCTAAGGCACATAAACTTGTGGGATACTCTTGGGATGCTTGACTATGCTTGTAAAGGTCTCAGTGGTAAATAGCGAGTATGTACCTATGAACCTATATACAACTCATGGATGATTTAAACCAGTCATGTTTGTGTAACAGATCTACATTAGAATTGTTTGTCTTTCAAATTAAATTTTTGTGTGAAGGAATGTATTTTTGTGTTTCCATTCTTTTTAATATTGCTTGGAAAGTGACATCTCAAATAAGTAAGTGAGTTTTCCACCCATCACTTATTTTTATTTTATCATGCCCATTTTAATTTATCTTTTAGGACAACTGGGTCAGGTTGACTCATTTCTGACAAAAGGATGGAAATCATTCCAAAAGACCTTGTACTACTTCTCAGCTGATGCTAGGAACTGGGCTGACAGCAGGCACTTTTGCCAAAAAAATGGTAGTGACCTGGTAATGATAGACAACGCGGAAGAGCAGGTAAGATGTATGCACCAATTTTTTTTACTTAACTGTATGCTTAGGTTCTGAGGACTGTAAATTCATCCCCAAAATATTCTGTTGCTGTTAGATACTTCACTTTAGAAAATTATGCAAAGACATTTCAGTGAAGAATAGAAAGTATTAAATGTGTTGATTTCAGTTGCAAATGAGGTTTTTAATGATCTGTTACTGAAGGCTAAGTAATTTCTACTTTACCCTTTATATACAGGTATACAGATAATTCCAAAAATATATTTATGGTCATACAATTTGCTACCACTGGGAAAATATCTGAGCAATCAACATAAGTCATATATGAATGAGCTTGACCATGCTAAATATTTGCATACAATTTTCAATGTTGTATAACATGATAAATGTCAAACTTCTATACTAGAAATTAATGCTGAATTAATTTATAAATGCTGTAGATAAAACTCTCTGTCATAAGTGAGTGACTGGATATTTAGAGTCTCATTACTTTGAAAATTAAACCACATTTCTAACAAACAAAAGTTAATTCCAAAACTGCTGTTTATACACTTAAAATGTTTTTGCAGGGCAGATGGGGGTCTTCACCCTATGCACCCTCTGCATGGAGGTTCTACCTTCACATCCCTGTTGCTTACAGTGGATATAAAAAGTTTACACACCCCTGTTAAAATGCCAGGTTTTTGTGATATAAAAAAATGAGACCACAATAAATCATTTCAAAACTTTTCCCACCTTTAATGTGACCTATAACCTGTACAATTCAATTGAAAAACAAATCTGTTAAGGGAAAAAATATAAAAAAATAAAAAACGTACAATATGCTGATTGTGTGCACACCCTTAAACTAATACTTTGTTGAGTGTGCACACCCTTAAACTAATACTTTGTTGAAGCACATTTTGATTTAATTGCAGCATTCACTCTACCTGGGTAGGAGTCTATCAGCATGGCACATCTTGACTTGGCAATATTTGCCCACTCTTCCTTGCAAAAGCACTCCAAATCTGTCAGATTGCGAGGGCATCTCTTGTGCAGAGCCCTCTTCAGGCCACCCCACAGATTTTCTATTGGATTTAGGTCTGGGCTCTGGCTGGGCCATTCCATAACTTTAATTTTCTTTTGGTGAAGACATTCTTTTGTTGATTTGGATTTATTCTTGGGGTCATTGTCATGCTGAAGGGTGACATTCCTCTTCATCTTCAGCTTTCTAGCAGATGCTTGAAGGTTTTGGGCCAAAAGTGGCTGGTATTTGGAACTGTTCATAATTCCCTCCACCTTGACTAAAGCCCCAGTTCCAGCTGAAGAAATGCAACCCCAAAGCATGATACTGCCACCACCATGCTTCACTGTGGGGATGGTGTTCTTTTGGTGATGCTAAGTGTTGTTTTTGCGCCAAAGTGCCTTTTGGAATTGTGGCCAAAAAGTTCAACCTTGGTCTCATCAGACCATAACACATTTTGCCACATGCTTTTGGGAGACTTGATGTATTGTTTTGCAAATTTTAGCCAGGCCTGGATGCTTTTCTGTGTAAGAAAAATCTTCTGTCTTGACTGGATATTTAGAGTCTCATTACTTTGAAAATTAAACCACATTTCTAACAAACAAAAGTTAATTCCAAAACTGCTGTCCAGACATATGGAGAATATAGGAGATTGTTGTCATATGTAGTATACAACCAGTACTTGCCAGAAATTCCTGCAGCTCCTTCAGTGTTGCTGTAGATCTTCTGGCAGCCTCTCTGACCAGTTTTCATTTTGTCTTTTCATTAATTTTGGAGGGACGTCCAGTTCTTTGCAACGTCACTGTTGTCCCATATTTTCTCCACTTTTTGAAGACTGTCTTCACTGTATTCCATAGTATATTCAATGCTGTGGAAATTTGTTTGTACCCTTCTCCTGACTGATACCTTTCAACAATGAGATCCCTTTGATGCTTTGTAAGCTCTATGTGAACCATGGCTTTTGCTGTAGCAGGCAACTGAGTAAATGTCAGGAAAATCCTACTAGGACAGCTGAACTTTATTTGGGGTTAATCAGAGTCTCTTTAATTGATGGCAGGTGTGTACCCAAGAAGACTGCATGTTGTAATTAAATCAAAAGGTGCTTCAACAAAGTATTAGTTTAAGGCTGTGCCCACACAACAAAGTATTAGTTTAAGAGTGTGCACATTAATGCAACCAGAGCATTGTGTGTTTTTTATTTTTTATATTTTTTCCCCTAACAGATTTGTTTGTTTTTCAATTGAATTGTACGGGTTATATGGCACAGTAAAGGTGTGAAAAGTTTTGAAATGATTTATTGTGGTCTCGTTGTTTTATATCACGAAAACCTGGTATTTTAACAGGGGTGTGTAAACTTTTTATATCCACTACATACATACTGTAGGAAGGCTGTACCTGAGAGTAAGGGTAAAACTCTGACATTCTGCAGTCTTGGACTTAATATGTATGCCTGTAATTCCCAATTTCAGTACCAACGTTTCAAGGGTCACATTTCTGGAGAGCAGAATTTCAGCAGGCATTCCTAGATGACTATCTATGTGGAATAATAAAGACAATAAGGTAAACTTGCATTTAATATCTTCGAAAATCTGAATATGCTTTTCAAAATTGCAGTTTTGAATATTACAGCCTCACCTCACTACTGCAATAGGCACAATTGTGGGATTTCTATCCAAACAGGTGGGATGAAATACTCTACCCAACAGAAGGAAGTCTCACAATAAGCCCCACATCCTTTGTCACTGAATACTGTTATTAGTTTAGGCTTATTACTTTATTTCTCTTTTTAACATTTCCTTCTCTGCCAATGCTGTCCCAGGAAGTTGAGTTCTTAGGATGTACACATTTCATTCTTGCTCAGTATATGCGTGACTTTGATGGCCTCTGTAGATTTTGAAGATCGCTTCTGCATTTATTTACTATTTTGCTTAATGTTTTTAGTACTTCAGTGATTACAAACACAAATCTTTAGAAATATATACTCTGATTTGTATTTTAGCTTTTTCTGTAACTGTCCTCGATACATAATAAAATTGCATCAAGGTTTAAAATGGCAAGGCAAATGGTGTAACAACTTTCTTAGGGAACATCATTTAAAAATAAACAGTTTTAAAAATAAATATATATGATTACCATAAGTGTTTTTGTTGTAATGCTATGTTAAAAGATGCATGACATTTACAAAGCTTTTAAGAGTTAAAATCTTCTATTGTCGCCCTAGATTTTCAGGTAATTCTCTTTCAGTTGAAGCGTAAGCAGTGTTTGGATGAAATCAGCAACTTTTTTGTTTGTCTCTCTGTCTCAAAGCAATATGTTGGCCTTAGTGCTACAAAAGAAAATACAATAAATGTTCTGTTGTAGCATGACACTCTCCTTTCACTTTTGCCACAGAAACTCTGTTGTTAAAGCTCACTCCTTTCAATTTAGATGTGTCAGCATGAATAAAACTGTCTTGCTTACACAAAAGTAACATACTTTTTGAAAGGGTACACTGGTAAAATTATTTATGCAGCTATTCATGTGCTATGCTATGTTATGAATAGCAGCAGAAACTGTGTGGCTAAAACCGTCTTCTAAATTTAGGTTTTGCAGCAAAAGGGAATAAAAATGAGTAATCATGTCTCAGTTGGCCGAGACACAGAGTATCATCCATGTCTTTAGGAACTTGATAACTGTCAGTGAGTTATTTTGGCAGGGCCTAGTCCACTGCATTTTTGTTTTGTGGTGCTGTTTCTGCAATCTCAGTGTTAATACATTTAAGATCTGGGATCAAAATATCCCATTTTGGGGGTGTAGGGGGCATACTTTGTATGGTATGGAGATTTATAATGATTTATGTAGCCAACAACAGGCAATATGGGGCATCCAGTTGTTTGGGATTTGAGAATTTATGTGGATGGTGTCCTAACTTTTGACCATGTGTCCATTCTTGTAAGAAAGTCTTTCTATATTGCACAGCTTATAAACAATGAGATTCTGTCTAGATCTTGGGATATCATTGTCCCCCATTACTTAGCCCTGATTAGGCCAATCATTAAATATAATACCCACTTTGACATGTATCTGTCCAGACACATACATCAACTGGAAGCACCCACAGAGATACCTTACTAAAAGGACACATGCCTAAACAATACGTCCTACATGGACCATCTCAAAGCCCTGTCATTATACTCTGTATACCACAGACTGGGAGGTGACCTGTACCTACATACATTACAGCACCCAACCAAATACTGATGGATCTCCTGCATATCAGCAAGTCAAATAGCATCAGAAACCATCAGTCTGTGGATCTAAACCTCTTCTGCAATATCAAAAGATTTGGAAGGTTAAGTGTGTCTTACAGAGAATACTTCTGCTTTGGAACAGGCTCCCTATCCACACATAAAGTTCATCCCTGCCCATATTCAAGCACATCTTGGATCTATGGATGGGAAACCGAAAATTTACCCCAGGACTACCCCCCTGTACTACTAATGAATAGAAGCAGCTCCCAAATGCTTTATCTCATGCATGGGTCCCCTCAGATTATCTATGGTATGATCTCAGCTTTTCTCATTAGGTGTAATATATAATTATTGGCCAAAGGATGGGTAAGACCAATCTCTAACCAATTATGATAGTTTAATTTGAGCACAAAAGAGAACTTGGCTAGGCTTAAAATGGCTTGCAAGGGCAGCTAGCCCAGTACTGGCCAATGAACCCATGAACCTATATGCTTTATGATATGGAAGTTTGCAATGACAAACAATGGGCTTAGGTTTTAAATTCACACTCGCACGGACCTTTTTCATTCACATTTAGGCTATTTTATGCGGTTCCCTATTTAGGCCACCAGATGGCAGAGTTCCACATGCAAACCAGCCCCTTGCATCCCCAAAGTAGAAGGGACTTTATTTTAACTGAACCATAGGTGCATTACATTTTCTGCTACTGTATTCCTGGTCTGAAGTTTCTGCTTACTAGCTTTGTCAGCCCTGTATGCATTGGAATATACTTCCACACTATAGCTTTGTGTCCCATTGTATTTATTTTTTTCCTCTGTTATCTGCTCTAATTTAGCTGTTTGCTTACCTTTACTCACTGCCCCAGTGCTGCTACTGATTGTTTTTTTTTGTCTCTATCCTGCCTCTGTTATAGTCGGGCAGGAAGTAGTATTGCACATACCTTAATCACTTCCTCCTTCACACGTGCTGCTCCTTACCCCCTCCCCATCCTGTAGAAAATTATATTTAGAAGTCCATAGTAACGGCACCATTTTTAAACTCCCATCCCTGAAGACCACACCTATCACTGGTCCCCCTCGTTGTGTGCTTGCCAGTAAGTGTATACTGTTTATATTGTTGGTGGAATATCCTAAGAATTGAAATTACATGTTAAAATAAGTTACAGTTATGATAGTTTTGAGACGGTTTAAGCATCTGCTAGATTTCTATTGTCTCTGCTAAGTATATCATAGCAATAGTAACTTGAACTGCATTACCGCTGTGCTACTACATACTCTGAGTGTAATAGTTGAACTTAGCTGCTTAGCTGTTCCTTTAAATATCGCATTTTACTTACTGCTGTTGACATATATGTCTAGATAAGTTTTTATTTTGCTGACGGCCCCAAAACTTGGACCGAACCACAAAAGGAGGGGGAGTATCGATATTCATCAAAGATACCCACACCTCCAGGTTGGTGGCAAAGCACGAAGCATCAGAGACTATCCATGTGCAACTAACAGTGGGTAAAACTGCCTTCCAGTTTATAGCCTGCTACAGACCACCCTCCCAAACCCAGGAACCCCACTCGGCCATCCTGAGAACACTGGAAAATATGAAGGTCTCTCCAAACACCATTATATTGGGCGACTTCAACTACCCAAACATAGACTGGGAGCATTACTCTAGCTCCAACACCCTAGCCCAAAGGTTCCTAGAATTTATAAACTCAAATGCTATGGAACAACTTGTTACCACTCCCACAAGAGGGGAAAACATACTGGACCTGATCATCACCAACATGGGGACTCTATGCTCCAGACCAGAAGTGTATCCCTCACTGGTAAGATCAGACCATAAACTAATCTCACTGGATATTCACATCCCGACCCCACCCCCTGCCCAGAAAACCACAGTGAAAAACTTCTCTAAAGCAAATTTTACACTCCTCAAAACTGAGGTGGAATCCTTCAAAGCCCCCGGGCCTGTGGAAAATACGGCCCAGACCGCAGAATCCTTTATAAACGCATTCTATGAACACTTTCAGGAATGCATGGATCATGTGATCCCAAATAAAACCAAGACCCAATCCTCCAAAGGCAGACGTCCTGTCTGGTGGACCCCAGCCATAAACAAACTATACAATAGAAGGAGGAAGCTACTAAATGATAAAGCAAAATCCCAAAAAGGAAGGCATCACTGATCAGTATTAGCAAAAAACTACGGGCACACATAAAATTGTCTAAGGCCAGCTTCGAGAGAAAAATTGCACAGGACACTAAGGATAATCACAAGGCTTTCTTTAGTTATGTTAGGAACCTGGGTGGTAATTCCCAGATATGCTCAGAATTAGTCCAAAATGACAGAAAATACACCGAACCCACAGACATTGCCAACATCCTAGCTGACAGGTTCAGCGCAAACTTCTCCCACCAAAAGGGCAAATATCTATCCCAGCAGAGTGCTTCCCGACCTGACATCTCAGATGCTCAGGTAAGAGCCCCTCCAAAGCAAAAACACAGCATCAATGGGACCAGATGGTGTCCCGGCTGCGCCTACATGAACTCAAAGAAGAGCTAAACCCAAACATAAAACTGCTGTTCAATCTCAGCCTTACTACAGGATATGTGCCCAAAGAGTGGCGTACAGCAACAGTGGTCCCTCTCCATAAAGGTGGTGCCTCAACGGATCCTGGAAACTATCGCCCCATAAGCCTGACTAGCTTGGTCTGCAAAGCTATGGAAAGGATCATCATGGACCTCATAAATAAAGATATTGGGGACCTACAAACACTGGATCCTACCCAGTTCGGCTTTGTTAAGGGCAGATCCTGCCTCTTAAACCTGGTTGATTTCTTTGAAACAGTCACCAAGGCCATTGACGAGGGGAGGTGGTCCACACAGCCTACCTGGACCTCGCAAAAGCCTTCGATACAATACCCCACTGGCATTATAGATAAGCTCACCAGCTTAAATATAAACCCCTATGTCACTAGATGGATTGCAAACTGGCTCAAGGACAGAACGCACATGGTTAGAATTGCTGGAGCCATGTCAGACTCCAAACCAGTTACAAGTGGTGTCCCACAAGGCTCAGTCCTGGGACCTCTCTTGTTCGGTATATATTTCGGAGGTACAGGCCAACACGGAAGGACTGTGGCTGACCAAGTTCGCAGATGACTGCAAACTGGGTGCCATAATCGACTCTCCAGCCGACGCAAGCATCCTCCAAAAGGGCCTCATAGAAACAGACAACTGGTGCCAGTGCCATGGCCTCAAGCTAAATGCCAAAAAGTGTATAGTCATCCCCTTTGGCAAAAACAAAGTGCCCACAAATTACCACATAGGTGGAAATCCATTAAGTACAGAAGAAGTAATTAGGGACCTGGGGATCCAAGTTGATAGCAATCTCTCATTTGACAACCACGTGGCCAAAGTGGTTAGAAAAACATTTTATATAGCCCACCTAATCATGAAGGGATTCACATCTAGATCAGGGGAGGTCATCATGCCTCTTTACTCATCCCTCATCAGGCCCATAATTGAGTACAATGCCCCTTTTGGGATGTACCTTACCAGACACCTGCAGCAACTGGAAAGACCCCAAAAGTACCTCACCAAGAGGATCAAAGGGCTCAAACAGATGCCATATGCTGCCCGGTTAAAGAAACTCCAGCTCTACTCAGTTGCATACCGCCTGTTCAGAGGCGATCTGTGCCTGACGTATAAAGCCATGTCCAACCCGGAATTAATGGACATGCTGCACCTCAGAAAATCCAAATCCCATCGAGCTACGTGCTCGAGACTTGAACCTCAGCACTGAAATAAATAGGACATGCTGGAGGGACAGATTCATAACCCAGAGGCTCCCTTCACTCTGGAATAAAATCCCAGTCCAGGTTAGGCAGAGTCCCTCATTGACTCTCTTCAAGAGGAATCTTGATGAGTGGATGGGAGATCGTAGGTTTACCCCGGGTATCACTTCTGTGTCACTGTTAGATAGAGGCACAGTATACTAACCTCGAAAAAGGGCATAGCAAAATAAATTTAAAATGGGTGGCGAAAGCCAAACACATTCTGGCTAGGCTTATAAATGCCCTAGGGCAGATAGCCTAGTATGAACCTATGAACCTATGAATTATTTACCCAAATTGGTTGTGTTCTATCTGTGTTTTTTAAAGTATTAATTCCTACACATCGAGCTATATATTTATTGTTTAATGACCGTGAAGGTGCATGTAAATCTCACTGATGAAATCTAGGTCTGTATGTGATATTTCCCTGCCTTTCTTCTTGCCCACTTTTAGCGTACTTTTCTGAGCTCTCTTTCTGAACCATTTAATGTTACCCTGCCCTGTACTCCTTCAGTACCTTGCTCTAGTCCCTGCTCGTTTCTACTTCCCTGGTTATTGTACTGCTTCTGCCTAGCTGCTTATATGCTCTCGCTCCTATTTCTGTGCTCCTTAACTCATATATTTTCTTTTTTTATCTGACCTGTGTTTTTACGTTATTTTTTTAAAATATTTGCTGCTTGGACAGCCATCCATTTTAAAACGGACTGCCCCTATCTTCCTACTGCTGTTTCCAAACTTCTTCAGACATAACCTTTTTTGAAACCTGCTAAGTCCTTCCTCCAGCCATTGAGGACGCCCTCTCCCACGCTCATCTACATGTAGGTGCTATCCAGCTGATTACTGTAAACCCTAAATCTGTATTTTTCTGGATTTTCTTTGTACTGGCTCACACACTCACACAGACCTTTTTCATTCACATTTAGGGTCTTATATGTCGTTCCCTATTTAGGCCACCTGACTGCAGTGTTCCACATGCAAACCAGCCCCTTGCATCCGCAAAGTAAAAGGGACTTTATTTTAACTAAACCATAGGTGCATTAAATTTTCTGCTACTGCATTCCTGGTCTGGCGTTTCTGATCACTAGCTTTGTCAGCCCTTTGTGCACTGGAGTATACTTCCACACTATAGCTTTGTGCCTCATTGTATTTATTTTTTCTCTGTTACCTGCTCTAATTTAGCTGTTTGCTTACCTTTACTCACTGCCCCAGTGCTGCTACTTATTGTTTTTTTTTTTTGTCTCTATCCTGCCTCTGTTAGTCGGGCTAGCCCGCTATGCTCGGGCTCACTTCGCTTCCCTACCCTACTCCCATTCCCACCCACTCCATTTCAATTTCCTTTATACCTACCACTCCCTCCCCTTCCTCTCTCATCATCCACTCGCTACCAACTTCCTGCCATAATCACTCATACTATTACATCTATCACACTTGGCCTACCAGACTTCCTACCCATCACTAGTATACACACCCCATAACCTCTCTGCCTAGATTCTATTATGCTACACCTTCTCATTTCCACTACACTCCTCCTGTTTCTCTCTACTCTTACCTCCTATCATTCCCACCTTTCCTACCCACACTTATACTCTCCTACTTCTTACACCTATGATATTCATCCAACAACTTCGTCTTTTTCTATCTCTCCAACTCTGTTTAACCTCTCCACCACGTCTTCATAAACTACCTCATCTTCAAATCCTCCCGCCTACCAGCAAATCTAAACCCAAGCTATATGAAGTTCATTTATCTACTACTACACTCTCTCTCTTCTGACAAAAAAACGTGCTAATCTCTGGGGACATCCACCCCACCCCAGGCCCTTCTGCCACTCCTTACAGTTACATACCCCTCAAACCTACATCTGCCTCCCTCTCTTCACACACTTCGCACCATCCACAGCCTCATACAACAAACTCATCCTTATCTAAGAACCTGTCTATCTACTCACTAAATATTCAGAGTCTAACCAATGAAATCACAGAGTTGCACACCTGCATAACCCATACCACTCCTCACATCCTCTTCTTAACTGAAACTTGGCACAAGCCACATATCACTAACAAAGAAATACTCCCTCCTGGCTATAATATATTTTGCTATGACAGACTCACAAAAAAGGGAGGTGGCATTGTTATATTCTACTCCAATAGCCTCAACCTCTCACCTTTCTCCACACCTATCCCTGACTTCCACCCAGCAGAACTTATCATCCTCAACTGCCACCTTAGTCCTTATAAGAAAGTTGCTGTTGCCTCCATCTATATCCACTCAGGGAATAATTTGTCCATCCTAGATAATATCTTATTCTGGTTTTCCCATAAATAAACCCTATGAAACCATCATCTTAGGAGATGTCAACTTAGACTGATCCAAACATACAACTGACTCTCCACAACTCAGTATCAACCTACACGGTTTCCATCAACTGATATCTTCCCCCACCAACCTTCATAAAAACTCATCATCCAGTTCCATTCTTGACTGGATTCTCACAAACTCCCCACACCACTACTGCAACCCCACTACCTTACCAGACTCCCTTAGTGATCACCTCCCCACCTTTGTGCTAAGGCACTCCACCCAACCTCCAAACCCCATCTTTACAGAGACTGTCGTAAACACTCCAATTTTAACACTTCCCAATACAATTCCATTCTAGCCAGTACAGACTGATCCATCCTTAAACAAATCCCTCTCAATAATGCAGTCAGTATGTTCAATAGCATTTTCCTGAATACCTTAAACTCCCTTGCTCCCTCAAGGAAGATTAGGATAAAGGCAAATTGTGCACACTGGCTTTCCAAAGAAACTAGGCTCCTCATGCACAAAAGAGATAGTGCTTAAAAAGCCTGAATAAAAACAAAAGAACTTCACATTCTACACAAATATAGACATCTAAGGAACCTTAAAAAGAAGCTAACAAAGACAAAAAGTCCTACTATAACTGCTCAACTCAATTGCAAACCCAGCCTTCTGAGGTTTTGGTCAATGCTCAACAAGATTCTATCTCCTGGCTGTCCCTGAAACCCCTGCCCATACCCCAATACATCCCCCAAGGAACTGTTACCCTCCTCAATAAACACTTTATTGACACCATCCAATCACTCATGCCTTTCAACTGCAGCACAACCTCTCTGTAAACCCCTCCCAATACTCCAAACATAGATCTATTCTCCTTTCACCCTGTCCCTACTTCCTACATCGGATCTCTTCTTCTAAAGCTCAAAACTTGTTCTCCCTCCACTGACAATCTACCTTCTACCTTCCTCAAACTTGCTGCTGAATCCATTGCCTATCCTGTATCTATTCTAATCAATAGATCAATTCAAGAATCTACTGTTCCTACGCGATGGAAATCTTTCTTCACTATTCCCCTGCATAAAGGAGGCAACTCTACAGATCCATCCAACTACCGACCCATAGCCATCCTATACCCCCTTTCTAAGATTCTTGAAAAATGCATTCACTGACAGCTTCTTAACTACCTCCTCCACCATAACCTCCTCACTCCTACCCAGCATGGCTTTCTTCCTAACCACAGCACAACTACTGCCATCTTATCCTTTACTCACACCATTGCTGAGGCCCTAGATAACAATAAACTCATATTCTGTCTCTTACTAGATCTTTCCAAAGCTTTCAATACAGTCTCCCACCCCCTACTACTATCCAAACTCAAAACTCTCAATCTATGTTCCACTTCCCTTGCCTGGCTCTCCAGCTACCTATCTTGCAGACAGCAATCTTTTAAATGGCTCTCATCTTTCTCTTCATTCATTCCTGTCCAACCGGAGTTCCACAAGGTTCCATCTTTGGTCCCCTTCTGTTTAATGACTTCACCAATGATCTCTATACATCCTGTAAACAGTCCTCCCTCATCCAATATGCTGACGACTCTACCCTCATCTCTATTTCTAACAATATCTCTGAACTCCATACCGTAACCCAACATGCCTTTCTATCCACTGAACAGTGGTTATCTGGTACTCTACTGATCCTTAACCCTAAGAAGACTAAAGTCTTGCTCTTTTTCCCCCGTTCTCTTACTGACAATAAAATCCACCTTTACTATTACATCCTCTAACAATACAATAATCCAACCTGAAACCCATACAAAACTCCTGGGAGTCATCATCGATGCTGAACTCAAATACAACTTGCACATACTCCAGTGTATAAAAAAGACTCAACAAAAACTTGGTTTACTGTATCGCAACAAAAAATTTCTTACCCCTAATTCCAGACTCTCCCTTGCACAGGCACTCCTTCTCCCCTCCCTACTATATGCTGCCCCAGTACTTACTAACATTTAGGCCACAACCTTGAATAAACTTCAACAAACTTATCATAAGATAGCTAGATTTATCACAAACTCTCCATACAATGCACATCACTGCCTTTCCCTAAACTCTCTTCAATGGCTTGAACTCCCTCAACAACTACTACTATCACAATTTCAAATGTTACACTTCATTCTTTATAAACCTTTATTATTACCAGCTCTCTCTTCCTTTGTCTCATTCTACTCCCCAACTCGGATCCTCTG
This sequence comes from Protopterus annectens, assembly GCF_019279795.1. Taxonomy (NCBI): domain Eukaryota; kingdom Metazoa; phylum Chordata; order Ceratodontiformes; family Protopteridae; genus Protopterus; species Protopterus annectens. The sequence continues at coordinate 142,663,968 of NC_056741.1, read as the reverse complement.
TACCTCAAACCAGCAATTACTAGACACCTACCAACCCAAGAAAACAGTTTGCAAACTTCTTTTTAAATACTCCGTTGCCCATGCTTGGAACAAACTTCCCCTTGACATATGTTCCATCACCCACCCATCTCACTTCAAAAATGAACTCAAGCTTCTTCTACTTAACTCTAAATTTTGCCCTTGTCAAGACCCAACCTAACCTTCCCATGCCCCTTATGTACTTCCAAATAATTCCTCCCCTTTCATCTATTTCTGTACTCTGCAGATACTCCCTGAACCCAATCAATTATACTGATGGATAAATTCTTATGTAAATATATTGTTATTGTTATTCTCTGTATAAACTTTATATGTATTACCTTTGTGCATGCACTCTGTTTTTGTTTCTTTAATTTCCTGTGTTAACATGTATTTTTCTGTAATTCTTCTGATTTAAATATTCTAATTACTGTAAACTACTGATAACTGACTATGAGTTAAAGCTTTTCTCCTCGAGTCTCTACTGAAAATGTGCCACAAGCCCAGTTGGACCAACCCGGTTAATAAATGTTAATCAATCAATAAATAAATAAATAAATAAATGAAGGTTTATTGCCTTGATTGTCTTATTTATTACCAGGCTGTTCTTTTCATTTGAAGTCATCTTGGATTGTCATTCTTAGTTGCCTATTTTTCTCAGAAATGAAGATTTGGATATTGGCCAGTTTCCCACAGTCACAGTTTAATCATGAGTTTAAGCGTTCAGAAATTCTTGGAAATTTGCTTCAGTGGGACCAGTTTGATTTTTTAATATATCTGTCGAATCAGTCATCAAAAGGCTTCATGTCTTTACTGTCATCTGGTGCTTTGAACACTGCTAATTAACCAATTATTTAGTTCTGTGTGGGGGATCGATTTGTCCTAGAGAGGCTTCCTTGCCTTAAGTTCTGTCTTCCAGTCTACCATCACTGTTTCGCTGCCACATTAATTTCGTGGACATTGTCCTTGCACTTCCTTCATATCATTGCTGTTAACTATTTGATAGTTTCTGTGACAGTTGTGGATATAAAGAAGTTTTCCTCAACTCTCTTCCCTTGAAATAGTCACACAAAAACTGATGCAATATGACCATATATTTATTCATGAGTTGTGGCAGGCATTTATATCAGTTGTTCAGAATAGTTGCTGTCTATCCATAAAGACACATAACTGTACATCAGCACTGATTCTCATACTTGTACACCACTGTATTACTTACAATGGAAATTCACTGATAGATTTATTGCAATAAGGTTGTATTGATTATAGTTGGCATGATTTTATGATTGTTAGTTTTCCTAGGTTGGGCCATTTATTTGGGTGCCCAAAATATAGGAAAATGTTACTCAACCACCTTTTCATCCTCCTGTTGCTGGCAGTGGTAGTTAGATGGAGTATATTTCTAGTTAACTTGATAGTATCCTTAACCCTGTGTACAAAACATATCTTCCCATGGCAGAGACTACTGACATTTTTTGTATGTATTGAGGGTCTGCATATTAACTGGAAATTAAGCCATTATATATACCATGGATGCTGACTCTCTATATACCTCAAGATGAAGGGTTAGATTATGTTGGAGATTACATTAGTAATTATATAGAAATTTCTAACACCAGAATTAATGCAATCTGCTTATTAACTGATTTTGTTCTTAAAAATGGTACTTTTCCATTAAACCCCTACCACGTGTTTTCGGTCCCACATAGGTGTGTCTATTTACATATATCCAGAAGTAAGAACAAATGGAAAATAATAAAAAGGCCCCAGATCAGGGACATATTTATAACTTACACATTTAATCTAAAAACATGCTAATGCAAAACCTGTTGGTGTCCGCGGTGTTGGACACCCACTGAAGCAAATGAGCGATGCTTGTTTGTAGTCTACAGTGCAGGGTGATTGACGTGTGTACGTCTGCTTAAAAATATGCGGTAGGGGCACCATGGGTGAAGACATAGCAACTATTCGTTCTGCCCCTTCTGAAAAAGAGGGGATGGATTATGCTTTATGGTAATTTAGAATTACAAACATTTAAAACATATTTTCACATCGGCGAAGTTTTCAAATTAGCATTTTTCCCCAGTTAATGTTGCCCGCCTTACCTGTGATTAAGTTTAGAAGCTTTTATTGCCGTTTTAATGTAATAGGGTTAATCTAAACATGCATACTAAGCAAGATACTTGAGAAATAATGGCTGTTGGGTCATTAGAGTTTTATTTCTGTGTAGTGATACCAACTGTGTGAATAAACTGGGTAGATTTTCAGTTTCGCATGAGGATAATTTAATTTTCATTCTAGGCTCTCTGAATACACATCAACTGCCTAGATATTCGCAGTATGTCCGGTCTTTCACTCATTTTTGGTCTGTTACTCGCAAAATTTTTTTCTGGCAAAACACTGGAATGATACGAGGATTGAAGTCGGTAAATGTCTAGCCAGATAGATATAGTGTATTGCAAACACTGCAGAAAACAACAGCATTTTAAAGTACACTACAGACACGCCGATGTGGGACCGAAAACACGTGGTAGGGATTTAATGGAAAAGTACCTTAAAGGGTTTAATGGAAAAGTGCCTTAAAAACTATTTTTATTAAACATTTATCATCAGACTAAAAGTATTGCTGTGGGTGCCCTAGTGGCACCAACATTTGCCAATCTGGTTATGGCCGATTGAGAATATAATTTTTATATAAGCATCCATTATTCCATAATATTTCCTTTTTACAAACATTTTTATAGGTAGCCTCCTTTCTTCTTACAGGACAATTTCTTAGAGGTTAATTTGGATTCAAAATAATTTTTAAATGAGTTACTTTTTTGACTGATTTATTTATTGATAGAGGGTTTTTTAATCCTGTTTAGTTAATGGCCTAGTGGAAGAAATTAACAGAAGGGAATGTATCTTAAAACCAATTTTGTCAGCGGAGTTTAACAGTTAATACTCATAATGATTGCAGTTGAGATAGTCATATTAGTTTTTCAGTTTCTATCAATAAGAACATCATTAAATCAAACTGGAAAATAATATTAGGTAACAATAGACTATCTAGTGTTGTGCCTAAGTTTGTTTACAAAGGACAGTCTAATTTGAAAATTTTTGGAGTATTATGATAGAAGAGTATCAATAGCATTTCCAAGGTTGGAGTATTTCTTTGCACACATTCTAAGTACTACAAATGCGTAAACATTAGTAATTTTACTTATTTACCTCATACTAATGTCTCTCTATATATAAGACAGTATTTTAACTGTCAGAGCAGGATGGTGTTTTATTTTGCACAATGCTTAAGCTGCTCATGTTTTTATTTAAGGAAAATGAATAGGAGGCTGTGTAAACACATACATGAACATGCATTAGCTATTAAGAAAAAAGATCTTAATGCACTGGCAAAACATAACACATTTTGTAATAATTTTAAATAAATATTTAGTCACGGTTCAAAATAATGTGCCTATTAATATTAGTGGGGGAAACTTTAATAACATTATGGTTAAGGAAATTCAATGGCAGTTGTGTCTCAAAACATTTTAAATCTTCACAAATCAAACAGTTTAGTGAACTCTAGAACTAGAGATCAGAAGCTGCTGAAACAAATAAACAAATCATGGTGTGTAGGTTTCTTTCTTTTTTTTTTTTTGCTTAAAATATTTTATTTAAAATTTTGAAAATGATTACAGAATATAAGGTGTAAGTTTCCAGGCCTTAACAGACATGTAAATATTAGATGTTATTTAAAGTCATTGCCTGCTAGAAAGTTATATTTTATATGCAATCTGTATTTTACAACAAATATATTTTTTAAAACAAGTTTAATACAATTGTCTATGTATGCTTATATTTTTAAATTTAGGGCATTTTTGGTCACATGTTTATACAATACTTAATTAGTGTATTTTGCATTTGTCCCTCAGTTGTAATGAAGTTCAAATGTACTCGTGAATGAAAGTGCTAAACTATCATTAAATTATAGTGTTGTCTTATACAGTGTTTGGGTTTAGTTTTTTATGGTGCAGTACACTGACATGCCAAGTGTAAAAGTTTTTGTTTATGTTCTGGGCTGTCTTCTTAGCCCAGTAAACAAATGAGCATCCCACTAGCCATGATATATTTTGACTTGCAAAGGAAACAAAATGTGTAATGATCTGAGTAAATGATTGCTTTTAGTGCTATCAGTCTTGGGTCTGACCCCTCTCCTTCCCCTAACTCCCTTTGTACCTCCACTGGATGCTCTCCTCCCCTTAAATTCTGCTCCTTCTCTGTGCCAAGTTGTGTAAGTCTATAGAATACAAGTCATACAAGTAATAGAAAATATAAAGCAACTGGGTCATGTGGCTATTTATTCCTTGCCACTACCCAGCCATAGATCTTTCCTCAGTTTTTAAGGACCAACAGGGCACCCATGGTGGGACTGAATTTCTGAATACCCATCCAGTTGTCTAACTCCATTTGATCTGGAGTATAAGTTTACTCCAGAGAAGGGGTAGTCACTGTGTCTTTCTGTCTTTCCACCATGATTTGCTTATTTGTTTCAACAGCTTCAGATTTCACTGAAATGTTTAATTTATGGAAATTTATAACAGTTTGGACTGACAGATCTCCAATGGGCTGAAAAGCAAGGCACAAACTGCCTTTATGAGTCAAAATGGCAATGAATACAACAGAGACACCAGCTTCTCCTTGTAACTCAGGTCTTTTAGGCTCACAATTTATTTTTTGTTATAAACCTTTGTGATATCTGCAACTGCTTGATATGCCTAGAAAGATATATCCCAAAGGGACACTGTATTCTATGATGGGCCTAATCAGTGTGGAATATAGAGGGATAAGGGCTTCTCTGGGTCCAGAAGTGATACTCATACTTTTCAGCAGTGCTAGAAAGAAGGCGTTCCTAACCACTGTTGCAACAAAATGATCAGATGAGAGGAAATTATCTACTAATGTTCCAAGATCTCTTACGCCATCATTGTTTTGGATTGGGGTGTTGTCTATACTTTAAACTGGATTGAAAGCTTGTTTACCAAATGCAAGAACACCGTACTTCTAATTTACTTCTAATGTTTAATTTTAGCCCATTTTCTGTGCACCAGCTATTAATAGGTGTAGGTACAGGATGCAGCTACTGCTGCATGTCAGAAAGAAATTTGAGAATAACAACCAGTTTATAATAATCTGCACACTTGGTTAACCAAAAATCCCCATTTTGTGAGATCAGAGAAGTAATATGCCAAGTAGCATAAGTTCTAGTATGGAACCCTGAGGGACTCCACTTGTTACTTTCATGCTTTCTTAAGATGCACCTGCTACCATCACTGTGTTGGTTCTGTCAATCATTCCATTTGATATCCACCTGAATACATAGGGATTAGTTTCCCTTTTTTTTCATATTTTACCCAACATTGCATAATCTATGCTTACTAGACATACCTACCTTAATATGTCCAACCTATGAGTAAGAGTAGCTGCATGCCACACTTCCTCAGCCTAACATGGCAATCCCTTCTAACCTGGTATGCCTTGGACTCTCACAACCATAGTATCAGTTGTTATATTCAGTAATGAAAATGTGTGTGTCCATGTTAGAGGGTGATTGGCCCCTTCCAGCCCATTATCAACCAACTTGTTTATGTGACATACCCCCAGTACATGAAACTACTAATGCAGCCAGCATTGCATATGTTATATTATTATCACACATGCAACAAAGGCCTTTAATAATAATGGTCATATGGCCTTATGTATGGTCTGCCTCTATTCCTCTCACCTACCTTGTTACCTAGCCCAGCCCTATAGTATCCAGTTCACTGCCTAATACTTGATGTATTCTACAAGCCTTATGCCTGTATAGCAAAACACAGCACTGACAGGCATACCTCTCAACCTCTTAGTGCAAGACATATGGACAAAGCTTACCCAAAAATAGAGACAGATTTTAATTATTGCTTTTATAAACTTCGAAAGTTGCTAGACTAATATGTTTGTGTTGGCATGCATTTTCTGAAGGATATTCAGTCTGAAATTCAAATATGTATCATTATTTAGTGACTTCAGTCCTCAATGATTTTCCAGAAAACCACAACTTTTATGAGGAATGGACCAAAAAAAATATAGTGACCAAAACTTGGACATTCTGTGAAAATCTGGGCAGTTGAGGTATATGTTGATATGTATACCTTAACAATTCAAACCACCTCTCCTTCTTGCCACCTGTGCACTAAATATCTCAGCAGTGCCCCTAAATAATGCCACTTCTTCTGTTGGCCTAACAAATAGAGAGACTCCAAAAGCCCTGCATGTACTATCATGTGGCATTCAAGTGCTTAGGGCAAGGAATCCCTTATCAACTGACCTGTCACACCTCTCCAATCATCCAGACTTCCTCTGGGACAGTGGTTTGTTCCATTGCTGCAAAAGGTACTAACCTTTGGAATCTGTGTATTTATAAAATAGAAAGGCTGTCAGCAATACTGTTACTCTTACTTGAGAGTTACATAGTAGAGAAGGATATGCTGTTGCCATCTGACTGTTCAGAGAGGAGGCAAAGAGGTCTCCTTGAGGAACTCCCCACAGATGGATGAAATCCTGGAAGACTCCCTGATCTGGTTTCCATTTGTGAGGGTCTACTGTTGTCCTGCTCAACTTGACTGCCACAAAATGTGGCTCTGCCAGAATGTATGATGCCTGTAAGATGCTTGTAGAGTGCGATTGTGGTGGGAAGCTATATCCCAAACTAACATGGCTAGTCTGCAGAGGTTTACTACTTGGCTCCCCATTGCTTATTGATGTATCACATGACTGTGATATTGTCTGTAACAACTTGAAGAGGTCAGGGGACCAAAGATGATTCTGAAAGTTGAATGCCTTGATCAAGACAAGCATATTTTTTATATTTATATTCTTGCATCTGTCCATGGTGTCCCAAACACCTTGTACTTTTATCCCTCTAGAAACTTATTCCCAAGCAAAGTTCGAGGCATCTGAGGTAACTGACTGCTTTTCAACAGAAATGGATAAGGGAAGACCTGGATTTAGGGGCATCTGTTTTCTCCACCATGGTTTTTTTTTCTGACTAACCCCAGCATGGGATCTAAAAAGACAAAGGGTGTTGATGCTGAGAGCAAACATATTTCAGATACCACTGTATCTTTCTCATGTGAAGTCTTGTCAGGGGGTATCATGAGAATCAGAGAAGTCATGAGGTGCAAAATCCTGAGGAATTCCCTTGCAGTGACAAAGTCTGAGTGGAAAACCCTAGAAATATATCTAGGTATAGATTAATTTGTTTTCCTGTTGAAGGAAAGCTGCTTGAACTGTGATGTCCAGTTGACATCCCAGAAATCGAATCCCATGAAAAGGAGCCAAGAAAGACTTTTGAATGTTCTCTTGGAATCTCAGCTTGTGTAAGAGATCTTTCACCTGAGAGATAGAGATTCCTGACATTCTGAAAAAGACTCTGCAAGATATACCCTGTAGCCTGCAATAAGCTATAGCTGGAGATGGACACTTTCTGAACACTCTTGGTGTAGTGGATAGTCCAAAGGTTTTGGCAGAGAAGTGATAATGTGATTCAGACAAATGAAACCTTAAGAAACACCTGAAGTCTGGATGAGTAGGAATGTGATGATGAACATCTTTCAAATCTAGTGATACCAGAAAACTTGAAGGAGGAAGAAAAGGTAACAGGTTGTGAAGTGACACCATTTTGAATTTGAACAGTATCACAAACAGGTTTAGAAAAGAACGTTCCAGAACTGGTCTCCAAGTCTCCAAGCTTTTCTTTCTTTGGCACTAAAAACTTCCTTGAATAAAAAAGTTCCCACCTGGGAAGGGGGAGCTGGTTCTATCATTTCCTGGAACAGGTTGTGAGGAAGAACAGGTGGAAACAAGGCCTGGTCTGGAGGATGATGAATTACTCCTGGAAAGGAGGAATTTCCTCCAATTGTCATCTGTAACCTTGATGAATGGTCTTTAGAACCCATTTGCCTGAATCTGTTGCCAAAAATATAATCAGAGATTCAGACTTTCTAGAAGAAAAAAAACGCTGCCAGGATGGGAATGGAGAACAAGGTCTCTTAAATAGTCATTCTGATGTATTGGACTGTCCTTGGTTTTGGGAATTTCTAAAATTCTTCTTGGAACCCCCTTTGACATTTCGTTTTAAACATCTGTTTACCTGCATTTTGTTGAGACTGTTTATTTTGTTTCTTACCAAAATGAGATGACCAGTTAGAGAATCCCTGGGAAAATTTAGAAAAGAAGGGCTAAACATTTTACAGATTCCCTGTATCAGCTTACCTCTTTCAACACACTGTTTTGATCAGCTCTGTTGCAGAGGGGCCAAACACTAAATCTCTATCAGAAAGAAATTTTAAATCTAATTTTTAACATAATCTGGGAGGTTCTGTGAATGCAACCATGCAAACCTCCTCAAAACAGCATCAGTGGCCATTGCCCTTGCAGAAGAATCAACAGAGTCATACGCAGACAGTATACAATGAGTAGTGACTTGAACAGTAGAAGAAATTACATTATTTAAAGCAGATTTTTCCTCACAAGAAGAAACTGCAGGGCAAAACATTCATCATATGTTCACAATTAGTCAGGATAAACCTTAAACATATGAACCTGACAATTCAAAATTCTGAAAATCAAAGTTGTAGAAGCATACACTTTTTCCCATACTTATCAATAATCTTTCTATCCTTATCAGAAATAGTAGGATTGGAAATAACTTAGTTTTTAGCAGCAGAAAGATTAACTAAAGCTATAGCTGCTGCATCAGGTTTGGGAAGAATATATATTTCAGTAACTGTATATATCCTGTCTGCCTTTTTAGGGGGAGCTGGCCAACTGTCAAGAAGATTGCAGTCAGTTAACGCACACATTCTTCAAAGCTGACAGAAATGGAGGAATGGGTGCAGATTCAAGAAATTCCTTCTGCAACAGCTCATAGAATTTTCTGAGGGACTGAGAAATCTCAGTGTTCTCCCACTGAAAACACTGGCACATTCCAGAAAAAGTCTCAGAGAAAGAGACCCTTCCATAGGGAGAGTCAGAAATTGAGTTCTCCTCTGAGTCCAAGTCAGAAATCTGAGGAGAAAACCCTATATCTGTCCCTTCATCCTCCAGTCCATATTCAGAATCTTGAATGTCTTCAGGAAAGGAGGCATTCTTCTTTCTTTACCAGAAACTACTTTACAAGAAGGATCAGTACAATAAATTACACCCTGAGCTAGACCCAATAATCTACTCCTGTTTAAGGAAATATGAGAAGTAGGTAAGTAATTAGTTTTCTGTTTTTTTTTACAGGAAAATGGGGCCAACAGTGTTATTAATGAAAACAGCAGCAGCTTCCCTATGGATGAGCACAACATTCTGACAAAACAGGGAAACCTTTCCTGTTCTTTCTCCCAGGAATGACAAGAGTGTCTCTCCCTTGCCCACTGATGGGACCCCAAAAGCTGCAGAAGATGGGGATAACCCTCAGTCCAAAGTAGGGGTGGGTGCTGCACCGGAGGGATGTGGGGTAAAATATGAGTGACCTGAGGTAGAACTAATTGGCACAGCTGAGCACCCACTTGTGGCTGGAGGCAAATTGCTAGTGTGCTGTGATTGCAAAGGCTGTTTGCTTAACTTTTTCTTTTTGTGGCTCTTAGGAGGACCAACCATGGGACTGACAGATTGCTCCTTGGTCAGTCCAGAAATGGTTCCCTTTTCCTGGTGAAAACAAGCAGCAAATGCTAGTAAAAACAAAAAGCCTTTAAAAGTAACTTTTCACAGACGAACACAGTAAAAAGCACTTTAAAACACTTTATCAACCTCACAAAGTAAACAAAACACAATTTCTCTACAAAAAAGATTGTTTTTAGTTCCTTTAAACAACTTTTAAACTGGTAGGGAAAAAAAAGAGTAAAGGACAGTTTCATGCCAGTCCATTGAAACGCAAACTCCTGTCTTTCAAATAACTTTCCTAAAGAGGAAAGTATTAATAATAAATGAAATTATTACATGGGAGTTTTTTTGCTCCAAAGGGTACTTATCTGCCAGAAAAGGAACAGCACAAGTCAACTGTCGATCCCCAAAAGTCTCAGAGGAGTGCAATCTTCATCTGCAGTAAAGTTCTGAAGGACTTGGTGCCCAAACTTGTCTTTTAGTAAGCTCAGCTCAAGCTGCCTCACAGTTTTGGCACATGGAAGATGCCCTGAATCTTTGAAAGTTGGTTGGTTGCTGTATCCTTGTCAGGATATCACCATACAGCTAAGGCCACTGCAGCACTATCAATATGATAAACATCAGCTGGACTGTCTGACTGAAACAGTTTTCTTATTTGCTAGCTCTGTTCTCCCACACTATAATGGCAGCCCATATTGGCATTAACTGTAAACGTATAATGTCCATCAAGAACACTCCAATTGTTTTGACCAAGCACAAGCAAACCATTTTTCACTGAGGAAACCAACCATTCCTACAACTCTGCTGCTTCACTGAACAATTTCAGATTATTGATTTCTATCCAGACATCTTATTTGACTGAAGTTGCATTAATCTGTTTAAAAAAAAATCCACATCCGTAGTCTTCCTTCACTCAGCTATGAATGCAAATCCAATTATGCTTTTGGCATCTGCCTTTCAGCAGTGCTGCCAGGGTTCTTGTTAAGGCTGTACCTTGCTTACTGCTCTACAAGAAAGTTCAAAAGGTTTAATGATGATGTAGCAAATCACACTGTACATTTCCCTTGACAGGATGAAATTCATTTGCTTAGTCAACATCCTCAACTTGTTTTCTGGTAACTTAAATGCTTGGCTCAATTACCAGCCCCCTCAGGGCTAAGACGACTAATTTCTTAGATATGGCTTCCAGTTTATCTGAAGCCAGTGGCACATGTAACTCACTAAACAGCTGATGCAGTATCCTAATTTCCTCTTGTGTATGCTGCCTACATTCACCTATGATGCAGAATTCATCCGGATAATGAACCACCTTCCTGCTGTGATTCCCAGTTGCCCTACATATAGTGCAGGGATGTATTAAACCTTTTGGTCATAGTACAAACTACTGTTCAGCCCATTGGCATGGCCTCATCAAACATTTTTTTCTCTTTAGTCTCATGCTCAACTGATAATAATCCTTTAATACTTTTGTTGAATTGGTGACAGTAAAAAGGCAGACTGCCAAGTTTACAAACCACAGCTCATGAACTGATAATATAAACTTAATTACATTGTCCAATGAAACTTACTGTTGCCAAGATGCTTCCTTATTTTTGCTATCTTTAAGTGACCCCCACTTTCACACATGATAAATGATTTATAAAATGTTATTTATTTATTTATCCTTTGTTGACAGCTTTAGTCCCACTGACCTAGAGTGGAAATTTGTCCAGGTCATAGGGAAACTTCCCCTACTCTTTTTGATAGGTGCCATAAGAGCTTTTACATCCACCTGAGCTACCAACAACTCAGGCATATTGGGGTGTCAGTATAATGTTTCATCTGAAGGACGACACACTCAGGAGTGCAGAAACCTCCTTATGCTGCAGTGTAGTCTCAGCAATTCATCTCCCTGGTGTGGGAATAGGACCCACAGCCTTCTGCACCAAACACAGGGCTGCTACCTGTTGTGCTGCTATCTCCTCTGGGTGCTTCTTAGGCACTAACCCAAACTTGAAAGGGGATGTTCCACAAATAGTTGTGCTATTCTTCCAGACACCAATTTCTTCTCCAGCAATACCCTAATTTTTCATTACTGGATTTCAAATTTCTCTATGAATTCCCTGACATCAACTGGTCCCCCAAGAGGGAAAATACCAGCCTAAAATGTCCCATTAAAGTCACACGGCTGCTGTCCTGTCAGGATTTCCTCAAGACAGGTTTAGCATTTTAATCTTTAGTATCTCTGCTATTGACATCATTGTCATGTGTTGTGACACATGCAGTGATGTCAGAAGTATGCTAACATTTGTAGAGTGTAATAGAATGGATGGGCGGAAAGTTGGAAGAAGATATTTTAGTAAAGGCTGGTTGAATATTTTTCTGGCATGAAGCCTCACAGAATTACACGGGGAGTAAGAAATGGATAATAGCTCAGGTGTTTATCTTTCAGTAACTGTTGCATTGAGACCTTGGGCTATGTTGTCTGTGGAAATTGTTTTTAGAATCTGAAGTTTCTGATTAGTAACTACATCTATAAAAGAGCAGGGTGAGTGGATAGTGGAATTGCATCTGCATGTTTATGTAGGGTTGCCACCTTTTCAAATGGCCAAAGTGGGACATTTTTGGTACAAACATCAGATTTTACAGGCCGACACATACCCACGGTCAGTACAAAGGATAGAACTTAACTTTTTTGCCTAAATAATAGCTTATTCTTGTAGCATTTTAGCTGCTTATTCTGTGTCTTATAACATTTAGGTATTTTAGATACAGAATAACTGTTTCATGCAACTATTACAAACAATATAGGACATAATTATGTCCTACAGTCTCAATACATTTGCCATTTTTAATATTTTTTGTCAGGACACAACTGCCCAAAGAGGGACTGTCCCTTGCAAAGTGGGACAGGTGGTAACCCTATGTTTATGTACAGGTGCTTGCAAAGAGCTTTTACTTACATCAACAAGGTAAAAACTGTCAACTCCATTATTTTATTTTATTTATTTATTTTTATTTTATTTTTATTTTATTTTACATTTGTTGACCGGGATAGTCCGACTGGACACATGTCCGTTTTCAGCGGAGGCCCGGGGAGAAAAGCTCCAATATTACAAAGCAGATGATAACAATATATGACAGATATATATGGTAATAGATTATACATTTCATACATAGATGTAAGAGGAGAAAAAAAGATTACAAATACAATAATATGTACACTAACAATTGTAGAGAAGAAGATACATAGATACATAGGTGTAAGAAGAGAAAAACAGGATTACAATTACAATAATATGTACACTAACAATTGTAGAGAAGAGGGTGAGATCTGAATGTTATGAGATTCAGGTAGAAAGTAGGTGGCTTTTGCCTTGATGGAAGGTACAAATGAAAAGGACTGGGAGAGTTACTTAGTCTGGATTGGAACACTGGCAAAGCCAGTGGGTTTTGAAGTGGTGGGTGAGACCTTTCTTGAAAGAATAAATGGAGGTGGAATTAGTGAGACTGGGTGGGAGAGAGTTCCAAGTTTTACCGACTGTGTTGGAAAACAAAGAGTCCCCTCCTGTGTTATGGGATTTAAGCGTCTGTACCAGTGATCTATGAGATGATCTAAGTCTGTTTTGGTTTATATAAGGGGTGAGTAGTCTACTCAGACCAGGGGTGTTATCTGGTTGAGAGAGTACTTTGTAAGTAACTATGAGTTGTTGCTGTAGGATTAGGTTGGGTAGTTCTAGCCAGTCTAGGTTCTGAAGGTTGATACAATGATGGGTTTTGTAGGGTAAGCCAGTTACAAATCTGGCGATATGATTATAACAACAGGAGAGTTTGGATAGTTCCGATTTGTTGGGGTTTGTAAGTATTGGGGAGGCATACAGGAGGGTTGATAGGAGGTGGGTGCGAGCAATGGCAGCTTTTGCGATGGGAGTCAGAAAGGATTTTATTCTATAGAGGGACCCCAGTTTTTTATTAACAGTCTTAATAGTTTGGCTAATGTGAACATCAAATCTGAGTTTGTTATCAATGGTGACTCCTAGTAGCTTGGTGTAGGTGTCTGGGGAGATGATGGTACCATTGTTGGATTGTATGCTAAAGGGAAAGGTTGGTTAAGATTATAATCTTAATAACCATCATTAATGAGAACTGTGCAGTGTGTGGATGTTGTAAGAAAACAGATGCCTGATGTTTTTGGTTTTCAGATCCTTTTGTTTGTTACATACCAGTAGAAATAATTTATGCCTCACTGAAGCTTTATTTAAGGCATCTTAGTTTTGAAAAAAATACAATTCTCCTTATTTATTTTACCTAGTACAAGACTGTTTTAAGTGCTTGAATTGTTTATTTATAAAAGCCCTGGTGTGAAAAGAGTAACTTTAACTCATTTGGCTTATGAACTGTATATTATTTTAAATAAAATAGTGTAAGTTATCTCCTGGGTGAGGGAGTATTATATGATGTATTGTGTTACATGTTGTTTATAGAAAATTTGCTAACATTGTGCTTAATGGAGGAAAATATAGTATATATGTTGCAGCTATTTGTCTATGTTGGGCAAATACAATTTTGAAAATCTGCAGTGCATACACACCATTGGTGCAGAAGGCTACAGGTTCTATTCCCACACCAAGTATATCTATTGCTGACACTGCAGTGCAGCAAATAGGGGGTGCAGCACTGCTAAGTGTGTCATACTAAAGTATAATATATATATGTTGCAGCTATTTGTCTATAGTAAGCAAATACAATTTTGAAAGGCTGCAGTGTCTGTGAGTCAACAGGTAGCACACTTGCCATTGGGTCAGAAGGCTGTAGGTTTTATTCTCATAGCAAGCAGATCAGTCGCTAACCCTGCAGCACCCCATAAGGGGGTGGTGTATTCCTGATTGTGTCATCCATCAAATGAGACATTAAACCAAAGCTCCTTCTGCCTGAGTCAGTGGTAATTCAAGTTAATGTAAAAGATACTATAATACCTATTGAAAAGGTTAGGAGAAGTTTCACAATGCCCTGGCCAAATTTCCCCTTATAGTATAAATGCCACTTGAGGTCTCTCCCAGAAATGGACTACTAGCCTAGTGGGACTAAGCCAGGCAAAAAAGGATGAATAAATACCACTGCGGTAAAATACAACTTGAAAATGCTTTATACAGATATATAACTTTTATCCCATGCAAAAGCAATGTGACAGAATTACCATATACGATAGCTTGCTAAAATACAGGGCAGGACTTTCTTCCTTTTTATATGGAAGAAAGTAATTCTGTAGAGTTACAATTCTGTATACAAAAATAAAATCAAAGGAAGTCTTCATTTTAGTAGCTTGTGAAAAAGGCTGCCTAATCATAGGTCATTAAGAGATAGTAAAGAAGTTAGGTCTTTCAGAATCAGAATTATAGAAACAGCTCTAATGAATAAATAGCCAGTTTTGTACTTAATCAAACATAAAAGTATGATACAGGTGTGATGAAAGGAGGTACTTCCAGCACAGCTAGCTGGAATTTTGTACTAATTATATGTCATTTGTGAATATAAAACTGATTTATACAAGATGCTTGTGTTACAAATATATTAGAACTGTGGGTCATACAAGGTACTGGTGTTACAAATGTATTAGACCTATATGTCGTCTATATCAAACTGATTTGTACAGACGTTTGTGTTGAAAAGGTATTTGTAAAGTGCTTGTATTTGCAATGTATCCACGGTGTACCTTACTGGAGAGAAGAGAAGTGGACATGCACTATTGTAACTGTTTAAATGTATCTGTTTTAACAGAGGAAACTGGAGGGTTAACTTCAGTTCAGCACACTTTAGAAAAATATCTGAAATTAAATCACTTTATAGGCTAGGCCATAAAGATGATATCTCACATGTTTCAAGGCAGCCAGAGAAACAAAGTCTGTAGTAGGAAGCTTTCTGTATTGTCTTTGGGGTGAACAAATAATTTCTCTGGAAGCATGGAGGTATGGAATTGTTTTATGACTTCCAGCACCTGAGCAAAAGCTTTCATGTGTGAGTTTTTATAAGTAGGTGCTAAGTCCTGCCAGCTTCCAGCAATGGGGGGGGGGGGGGTTTGCATGGGAACTAGAAGTCAGATGACCAGAAATGATGTAATTCTACAAGCTATCCCAGCAGTAATATTTTAGATATTATTTTGAGAAGTCTCTTAGTGAGACAGAGCATTCTGTATTCTGTCTTGGACCTGACAACAAGAAGAACCATTCACCACATCATCTGCCTTGCTCTATTAAGTTAACTAGGGAACAGTAATTGTCTTAGATTCAGTCAGGAATATAATGAAGCTTAGTTTAGATATTGTTTTTCTTTGTCTGTGATTTTAAACTCTGATGTCACTGTGAATATATATATATATATATATATATATATATATATATATATATATAATGTGCGGACATGGTGATCCGCTGTGGCGACCCCTAACCGGGAAAAGCCGAAAGAAGAAGAAGATATATATATATATATATATATATATATATATATATATATATATATATATACTGAGTATTTTCTTGTTGTTTTATTATTTATTATTAAACATATTTAAACCTTACATTGTGGCTGATCTTTGTAGAGATATTTAAGTTTTGAGGGTATCTGCATATTTATTTGGTGACACTGTGTGGGCCACTCCTAATAGCCTTGCTCTAGGTCAAACTATCATTTATATTAATTTCATGCAGTATATTGGGGACCCTTGGAAGAACCTTAAGGTAGCTGGCAGGAGTGTCTGGTGGCAGTCATAACTACTTTATAGTCTGGGCAAAAGGGGGCATAGCTAGTAAACATGTGCCAGCCTTTCCCAGGTGTGTGTGTGCTTGTATATATATGTGTGTGTGTGTGTGTGTGTGTGTGTGTGTGTGTGTGTGTGTGTGTGTGTGTGTGTGAATCAGATCTCAAAGAGTGGGTGTCGCAGCTACTTGGGCAGGGACACAAAGCACTAGTTGGATAGAGAGGGTGCTGGAGGTCTTGGCTTGGAAACTTAGCTGAGATCTCAACTCTATTGCATTCTCTGATGTAGAAAATTACCTTACCAAAGCCCAACTTATTGTCAGTCCTAAGAAAACACAGCTAATGATTATAACCAGTGCTAACAAAAACTCCATTAGCAGTCAGTTCACCATCTACTCTGCAAACTCTACTCCAGTCACTCCAGTGTCACAGGCTAAGCTACTAGGAATAACCATAGACTGCCACCTAAAATTTGATACTCATGTCAACTTAACTACAAAAAGAGTACATGCCAAACTGGGATCACTCTACCACATTAAACTGTTTCTCACGAACAATACAAAATCCACCATTGCTCACTTCCAACTTCTATCCACTCAACTCTACATAGCCCCCATTCTAACAAATCTCAATAAAACTGACCTAAGCAAAATGAAAGCCTGCTACAACAGAATTGCCCGCTTTGCTGCAAATTCCCCATACAGATCCCATAACTGTACTGCTCTGCACAAGCTCCACTGACTTGAACTGGGGAGTCTTACTGGGGATCTGGAGAAAGAGGGGGAAACCAGCCATGGACTGACTGTGGTCTCTGTGTGCTGTTAAGGGAAATTGCACTTGATGTAGAGACCTGCATCTGGAAATACTGTGTGTGTACCTGTTATCCTCCCAGTAAATATCCCCCCACTGGTGCCAGTAGTGAAGATTAAGGATCCTGGTTTACTGGTCCAGAAATGGAGGGTCATGACATATTAGTTGGCAGTGGTGGGATAGCTACATCACATATTGGTTGGCAGTGGTGAGATCACCATATCGCATATTGGTCACAGTGATGTGGATATTGAAATCCTGTAGCCTGCAAATGTTGGTCACTAAAGAAAGTGTTTTACTCTTAAGCAGCCACATGGTGAACATTCGGCATTTCATATCACAATAGTTTTATTTAATTTTTTAATAGCTTAGTTAGTCAGGGACAGCAGGCAAGAATGTCAGCAGAAGATTATGGCAACCTGACAAGGAGCCATTTGGCTGAGATGTGCCAAGCCAAAGGACTGGTGCATGCCAACCTATCTAAAGGGAAAAGGATTGCAGCCTTAGTCACAGCGACATCACAGACCAGCAGTCAGCAAGACAACCAGACTGGCCTTGGGGATGTACAACTCTCAGAAAATGGGCAGTTAAACTTTTCCTCAGAGGACTTAAAAATCCATCTGGTGTTAAAGAGACTTGAACTGGAGGCCAGATGTTTGGAATTAGAATCAGCAGAGAGACTGCAGCAGGAGAAACAAATGGAATTAGAATCAGCAGAGAGACTGTGGCATTTGGAGGTTGAAGAAAATGGGAGGCAGAGGCAACATGAGAGAGAGATGCTGACTCTTTGCCAGGGTCATGGAGGCAATGGGGAAGTAAATAACTGAACACCAGAAGCAATAAAGGTCAGTAAATTTCTTCCACAATTTACAGAAGGTGATAATTTTTATTGTTTTATTCATATGCTTGAAAGGGTATGTAAACAGTATAATGCTGACCAAGGGCTCTGGTAATGGTTCCTGACCCCCTTACTCCATGGTAGAGCTGTAACTACTGTTTCTAAATTGTCTGATATTGATTGTTTAGACTATAATAAAGTAAAGAAATGTTTACTAAAGTGTTTAAAGTTAACACCTGCAGCTTATAGGAAAAAGTTTCATAAACACAGATGCAAGGCAGATGAAAGCGTGTGTTCATAGGTTCATAGGTTCATACTAGGCTATCTGCCCTCGGGCATTTATAAGCCTAGCCAGAATGTGTTTGGCTTTCGCCACCCATTTTAAATTTATTTTGCTATGCCCTTTTTCGAGGTTAGTATACTGTGCCTCTGTCTAACAGTGACACAGAAGTGATACCCGGGGTAAACCTACGATCTCCCATCCACTCATCAAGATTCCTCTTGAAGAGAGTCAATGAGGGACTCTGCCTAACCTGGACTGGGATTTTATTCCAGAGTGAAGGGAGCCTCTGGGTTATGAATCTGTCCCTCCAGCATGTCCTATTTATTTCAGTGCTGAGGTTCAAGTCTCTCGAGCGCGTAGCTCGAGGGGATTTGGATTTTCTTTTTTCAAAACAGGTTTATTGTTTTAACATATAAGAGAAATATCATAACAATTTTATACAAGTAATTAAAAATAGGTATTATTATAATATTCAACAAAACAACTAAAGTATTTACAAAGACATCCACTACAATCAGATCAATTAATTAAACTAAAATACCATGCTATTGAAATTAAAATTTTTTTAACAAATTTTGTAAATTATCCCATACAATAAAATAAGATGTTTTTCTATTTGTTCTAGTCCTAATTGTGTTTATTTCCATATGGTACACTATATTCATAACATTTTTAAATTCATTGAACGAAGGAGGTGTATCTGAAATCCAATTTCTAGTTATTATTTTCCTAGCCACTGCTAGAATAGACCATAACAAGGGAAGCTTAACCTTTTTAACACTTTGAGGTACAGGTGTGTTGAATAATATAAGAGATTTAGAAATAATGAAATTATCTGTAAAAGAGCCTGCAAAAATTCATTAATTGACTTCCAGTATTCTTTCAATTTTATACAGTCATAAAACATATGAGCCCAGTCAGCATTAATTTCTACATTACATCTCTTACATAGATGATCTTTATTATTTATTTTATTCATCATCAAAGGTGTATAAAAAGATCTATGTAAAAATTTCCATGTATAAAGTCTCCAGACAATGGAAGACGTAGTTCTATAAGCAGATTCCAATATATATTGGTTATCTTGTTGATTTGGTGGGTCCCCATTAATAGAAGTGAAATAATTCCAGTATGAATCTACACTGTAAAAAGTTTCTTGTCTGATAACTTTATGTATGTATGAAAGTTTACCTTTATCAGAAACTTTATGTTGTAAATTTAATATCAAGTAATCAATCAGTGTTGGAATAGATTCTTTAACAGTTATAGACATTAAATCTATTTTATTAATGAGATGTTGTCTAAAGGTCTGAACCTCTAACCAGCAAGTTTCTCTTAGATCAAATTCTTGTTTTAAGAAATCTAGATTTTTAACTTTATTATCAGATATCAACTGATACCAGTACTTTAGATCATTATCTATAGCTAAATGAGTTCCTTCAGAAGTAGATGACAAAAGCATACCCTGAGTATACATTATAGGAAATACAATAAAATTCCATTCCCTATACTTAGGGTGCATGAATATAAAGTTACGATAACTAATAATAATATTTAATGGGTAACAAACCATATGTTTAGGTGTAATAGGTGAAGTACAAAATTCCTTTAGTAACCATAACATGGAGTTATTTACAATCATATTTTTATGTGTTAAGGAGATTTTCATGAAGTGTATACTAATTAGCTCCCAATAATCTTTCCATTTTGTGACATATGACTGATCTATTAATAAAGTAATAACTTTTACAATAGAAGAGATAGTATATAAATTAAAGTCTGGAAAAGAAATACCCCTTGAGACCAGCTATTAGTATGTTTCTTTAATGCAATCCTAGGTCTATTAGGTGCCCATAAGAAATTTAACATTAGTGTGTTCAGTTTCTTGATAATTATTTTTGTAGGTGGAAGTATTATTGATTGTATTAAGTATAAAATCTTGGGGAATATTATCATTTTAATAATTGTAAGTCTCTCCTCCATAGTAAAAAACATATTATTCCAGGTATTAAAAAGATTTTGTATATTAAGAAAACAGGTATTATAATTATTATATATAATAGATGTAATATCTTTAGATAGTATTATACCTAAATAAGTTATCTGACCTGAATTGGGTACATATTTAGTAAAATCAATAATGAGAATATTTTTTCGTGTATATATAGGTAGTATTTTAATTTTTTCTTCATTGAATATTAAACCAGAAATACTTTTAAAATTCATCATGTTATCAAATAGAGACTGTATAGAATAATTAGATCCTGCTGATGTAATTAGAACATCATCTGCAAAAAGTTGAATTTTGGATGTTGTATTTTCATCTATTTCAAAACCCTCTATGTCAGTACTGTTTCTGATCAAATTAGCCCAAGGCTCCATTACTAAAGTGAATAATAGTGGAGAAAGTGGACATCCTTGTTTTGTACCTTTAAGAATGGGTATTTTTTGTGAAACATATGTTCCTACCTTAATATAAGCCAACGTTCCTTTGTATAAATGTTCAATTAGGTTTACAAATGCATCTGGGAAGTTTGTGCACTTCATTAAGGTAAACAGATAGTCCCAACTTACTGAATCAAATGCTGAACTTATATCAAGACTAATAAGTGTTAAATCTTTCTTTTTCCTATTTGCAAAATCTATTAATGTTAAAGTTCTTCTTATATTATCAAAAGTATTTCTATTTACAATGAAGCCTGTCTGATCTATATCTATAATGATGGGAATTATTGTCTTCAATCTATCAGCAAAGATATTCATAAACATTTTATAATCAACATTAAGTAATGAGATGGGCCGATATGAAGAACATCTAGTTGGATCTTTATTAGGTTTTAAAATTGGAGAAATAAATGTATATTGCCAAGATGGGGGGGTTATTAACTCAGTTTGGGCCAAAATAAAAACCTTATGTATTAATGAATATGTATTTTTAGAAAGGATTTTATATATCTCTGGTATAATACCATCATTACCCGGTGCTTTGTTTAATTTAAGCTTATTTATTTGTGTAATAACTTCTGTATATGAAATACTCTTGCCCAATAGTTTAATCTGTTGTTTATTAAGCTTTTTATTCATATTTGTGGTTATAAACTCCTTTATTTTATCTTTAGGTTCCATGTTAATATTATTATGGTTAATTTTGTGAAAGTGATTTCTAAATTCATCTAGTATTTCTGGTATACTAGAAACATTCTTCTTTTTCCTTAGAGAAAAGATTTCTTTGATATGGTTTTGTTTATTCAACCTTTTTGTTTTATTTTTAAGTCTATGTAAGTATTTGGGGCTTATTGAATAAGACAAAAACTTGTATTTCTCTAAAGTTATTTTAACTTTATGAGTTAAAATTTCCTTGTATTTCTCATTTAGTTTGTTTATTTCTTCAATAACTTTCTTGTCCATAATATTTTCTTTATTATTATGTTTATAAGAGTCTAATTTACTTTGAATATCTAACAATTCCTTATCCCAAGATTTCCTTTTATTATTATACCATCTGATACTTTGTCCATATAGATATGATTTTAAGGCATCCCAAACATAAACAATGGAGACTTCTGGAGTGTTATTTATGTCTAAAAAATGTTTTACTTCTGAAAGTATATATTCTTTATAGTCTTTTAGTTGAGTTAAGTATGCTGGTATCCTTTTGATCTGAACATTATGAGTATTTTTTATCATGAATTCAAAAACAATTGAATTATGATCAGATATAGGACATGAAATGATTTTGGAATTAATTAAATCTGTTACCATCTGGTTAGAAATAAAGACCCTATCTATTTTTGAATAAGTATTGTATCTGTTAGAAAAAATGTGTATGGTAATGATTTTGAATCTATCTGATTATTAATATCATTCAAATGATAAGAATTAGCAAAATCCTTTAAATGTTTTGCATTAGATGTAATTCTTCTCTTTCCTATAGTGGTAGTATCACTTTCATGTAGTATACAATTAAAGTCACCAGCTAAAATAATATCTCCTATAGAGAATGATATGATCTTATCAAGATGATGTTTCACTGTATTAATACCAATTCCAGGTATCCAATATACATTAATTAAAGTGTAAGTCTTCCCATTAATTTGTATTGTAACCATACAAAACATTCCTTTGTCATCCTGATAAGACTTAATGGTTTTAGGAATGGGCATACTTTTATTCCATAAAATAGCCACTCCTCTTTTTTCTGAGTGTGCTCTGAACTAACCAATACTGTATATTTGTTTGTGGCTAGTTTATCAATATCTTTTTTTCAAGAGATGGGTTTCTTGTAGGAAGACTAAGTTGGCCTTATGTAAATTAATGTATCTTATTAGGCTTGCCCTTTTACATGGATTATTCAATCCATTAATGTTTAAAGAAATTCCTTTTAAAGATGTCATTTGGCATTTTTAAAACTTAAGAATCTTATGATCAAAATAACAAATAACAAGATAAGTAATGTTACATCTCCTCCTTTAGGTGTACCTTTAAATATAGCTGTATTTATTGAATCTCTTATGGGATTTCGTATAGGATTCAATTTTGTTTGTAGTGACAATGAATGTGCAAAATATATTGTGGATGTCAAAACTATATACAAATAACAATGAACAAGTGAAAATAATGTAAGGATTAAACCTTGCATCCAGCCTGGAGTTATAAACTCCAACTTAGAGTAGTATTTACCACTCAAGTTAACCCCTTACCCTAAGCAGCAGTACGTCAGCTACCACCTTATCAATTTAATACTAGTTATATTTAACTGAAGTTAACAGTTTTCAAATCAATTATCTAGCAAGACAAGACTACACATTTGGTAAAACAGCATCATATAAACTAAAATAAACCTTTTTTTTAAAAAAACTGTTCATACTACTATATACATCCATGTAATATAAAACACTTGTATTCAAATAGCATTCAAATAATCTTGATGTTAGAAATCAAGAGGAGAGAAAAATAAGTTCTAACATTCATTTAAATCAAAAACTTTGGCTAATATGATTCAGACATTACATATATTAGGATGCATCTATTTTCTGTCATGTAAATACAGTTAACAGCTTCCAAAAAAACCTTGAATTGCTTGTATATGAGCATTTACTCAAACTCATTATTGCCAATAGAATAAAATATTGTATTCATAGAAATTGTTATAAATCATACTTCATAGTTAAGCAGATTCTCAGAAACATTTATATACATATCTACATACACACACATACACACACACACACACACACATATATATATATATATATATATATATATACACACATACATATATATATATATATATATATATATATATATATATATATATATATATATATATATATACATACACACACACACACACACACACACACACACACACACACACACACATACACACACACACACACACACACACACACACACACACACACACACACACACACACACACACACACATACACACACACACACACATACATATATATATATATATATATATATATATATATATATATATATATATATATATATATATATCTGATCTCACTGAGTTGTATCTTTACTGAGCACCATCTTACATTGCTGTCCCTTCAATAAATATGTCTGCTTTATACAAAATAATGCACAGCAAACACATTTTAGTAACCAGATTTTACAAACATGCTATACTACTGCTTTAAAATATATCACATGACAATTTCTTCCAGTATAGAGTTATAAAATTATTTATGCTTGTCAATCAGATGAATTAAATGAGTTATAGTAATGTATATGTTTGGGACATAGGTTTTTAACACATATTATTAATCTGCTATTCCTGTATCTGTGATGTGTCAGTGTGATATCTAGGTCAAAGGTGAGACCAGCTGCTTTCAGCTTCTCTGTGAGAATTCTGAGAGTTGAAGCTTTTGAAGTAGCTCATGGACACTGTGCATGAGACAGCCCACATCTCAGATTGTCTCTCTTAACATTTTGGCGGAAACTTATTAAAACTAGTGACAAACATTCATTTAGCAGTGTAAATGCATCTAAACATGACAAAACCTTCACAATGCATTCTACAGGTTATTACAGACTCTATGTAAGTGAAATCAAGCCCAAAATTATTAATAAGTAACAAAACTCAACATTTTTGTCCCAACTCAACTCCTATGTGAATCTTATTATTTACTGTGTCTATATGATCAAAAGTATTTCTATATATTAATAAAGAAAAGAAAAGAGAGTAGAAAGTAAAAGGGTGTAAGGCAGAAATAAAAAAAAATGTAAGAGAAAGCTATAAGAAGTATATACAATGGAATATTATTTACTGTTTATATTAATAGAGTTAAAAATAAAACCTATTATTTACTATTATTTAGTTCTAATTATTATTAGTTAAAGCATGACAGATTATTTACAAACAAGCATAAGCAGTGTAATCAAGAAAGTATAATTAGGTAGTGTCATTCCTGTATCTGTGATGTGTCAGTGTGATATCTAGGTCAAAGGTGAGACTAGCTGCTTTCAGCTTCTCTGTGAGAATTCTGAGAGTTGAAGCTTTTGAAGTAGCTCATGGACACTGTGCATGAGACAGCCCATATCCCAGATTGTCTCTCTTAACATTTTGGCGGGAAACTTATTAAAAACTAGTGACAAACATTCATTTAGCAGTGTAAATGCATCTAAACATGACAAAACCTTCACAATGCATTCTACAGGTTATTACAGACTCTATGCAAGTGAAATCAAGCCCACAATTATTAATAAGTAACAAAACTCAACATTTTTGTCCCAACTCAACTCCTATGCAAATCTTATTATTTACTGTGTCTATATGATCAAAAGCATTTCTATATATTAATAAAGAAAAGAAAAGAGAGTAGAAAGTAAAAGGGTGTAAGGCAGAAATAAAAAAAATGTAAGAGAAAGCTATAAGAAGTATATACAATAGAATATTACTTACTGTTTATATTAATAGAGTTAAAAATAAAACATATTATTTACTATTATTTAGTTCTAATTATTATTAGTTAAAGCATGACAGATTATTTACAAACAAGCATAAGCAGTGTAATCAAGAAAGTATAATTAGGAATAGCATTTGAAGAACATATAAACTTTTTACAAGGAATAAATATGTTATTATTCTATTAATCATATTTTCATTACTCTTCTCTCCCTGCTCTCCCCCACCCTTTACCCACTACATAATCTAAATAGAATGTCATTGTTTAAACAAAGAAAAGAAGAAAAAGATAAAGGAAAAAAAAATGTATCAACTTACTGACCTTATTTTTCCTCTTCAGAAAGAGAAACAAGTTAAATCACAGCTTGCCATTAAATCTCCAGATATTTTGACTAGTTATGAAACAAAACATTTCTTTGCACACAGAGAATAACTTTGATTAAATCTTTTTCAAAATATCTGTTGCTTCTTGGAAATGCAGGAACTATATTTAAAAAGATTAATAATAAAATAAAATGATGAGAGAGAAAAAAAAACATAGTACAAATCATTTGTTTTTTAGTCTCTTCTTCTTCTCTGAAGTCTTCCACGAAGTTTCAGTTGCCAGTCTCTTTAACGAAGGACTAGCCCATTCCATTTCTTCTATTTTTTCCAAAATCTTATTTTTTTTGATAAACAGTAAAGCAGAGTCTAAGTCATCGAAAATTTTAGGACCATCAGGAAGGAAGATTTTAAACTTGGCAGGAAACAGAAGGTATGTTTTAAACTGTGCTTTTTTAAGCTCCCTTATTAGTGGCAGAAAAACTTTTCTTTTAGCTAATACCATGGAAGAATAGTCATTGTCAAAACGCACGGGATTTGGATTTTCTGAGGTGCAGCATGTCCATTAATTCCAGGTTGGACATGGCTTTATACGTCAGGCACAGATCGCCTCTGAACAGGCGGTATGCCACTGAGTAGAGCTGGAGTTTCTTTAACCGGGCAGCATATGGCATCTGTTTGAGCCCTTTGATCCTCTTGGTGAGGTACTTTTGGGGTCTTTCCAGTTGCTGCAGGTGTCTGGTAAGGTACATCACAAAAGGGGCATTGTACTCAATTATGGGCATGATGAGGGATGAGTAAAGAGGCACGATGACCTCCCCTGATCTAGATGTGAATCCCTTCATGATTAGGTGGGCTATATAAAATGTTTTTCTAACCACTTTGGCCACGTGGTTGTCAAATGAGAGATTGCTATCAACTTGGGTCCCTAATTACTTCTTCTGTACTTAATGGATTTCCACCTATGTGGTAATTTGTGGGCACTTTGTTTTTGCCAAAGGGGATGACTATACACTTTTTGGCATTTAGCTTGAGGCCATGGCTCTGGCACCAGTTGTCTGTTTCTATGAGGCCCTTTTGGAGGATGCTTGTGTCGGCTGGAGAGTCGATTATGGTGCCCAGTTTGCAGTCATCTGCAAACTTGGTCAGCCACAGTCCTTCCGTGTTGGCCTGTACCTCCGAGAAATATATACCGAACAAGAGAGGTCCAAAGACTGAGCCTTGTGGGACACCACTTGTAACTGGTTTGGAGTCTGACATGGCTCCAGCAATTCTAACCATGTGGGTTCTGTCCTTGAGCCAGTTTGCAATCCATCTAGTGACATAGGGGGTTATATTTAAGCTGGTGAGCTTATCTATAATGCCCAAGTGTGGTATTGTATCGAAGGCTTTTGCGAGGTCCAGGTAGGCTGTGTGGACCACCTTCCCCTCGTCAATGGCCTTGGTGACTGTTTCAGAAAAATCAACCAGATTTAAGAGGCAGGATCTGCCCTTAACAAAGCCGAACTGGGTAGGAGCCAGTGTCTGTAGGTCCCCAATATCTTTATTTATGAGGTCCATGATGATCCTTTCCATAGCTTTGCAGACCAAGCTAGTCAGGCTTATGGGGCGATAGTTTCCAGGATCCGTTGAGGCACCACCTTTATGGAGAGGGACCACTGTTGCTGTACGCCACTCTTTGGGCACATATCCTGTAGTAAGGCTGAGATTGAACAGTAGTTTTATGTTTGGGTTTAGCTCTTCTTGGAGTTCATGTAGGACACAGCCTGGGACACCGTCTGGTCCCATTGATGCTGTGTTTTTTGCTTCGGAGAGGGCGGCTCTTATCTGAGCATCTGAGATGTCAGGGGGGCAGCACTCTGCTGGGATAGATATTTGCCCTTTTGGTGGGGGGGGGGAGTTTGCACTGAACCTGTCAGCTAGGATGCTGGCAATGTCTGTGGGTTCAGTGTATTTTTTGTCATTTTGGACTAATTCTGAGCATATCTGGGAATTACCACCCAGGTTCCTAACATAACTAAAGAAAGCCTTGTGATTATCCTTAGTGCCCTGTGCAATTTTTCTCTCGATGCTGGCCTCAGACAATTTTATGAGTGCCCGTAGTTTTTTGCTAATACTGATCAGTGATGCCTTCCCTTTTTGGGATTTTGCTCTATCATTTAGTAGCTTCCTCCTTCTATTGTATAGTTTGTTTCTGGCTGGGGTCCACCAGACAAGACGTCTACCTTTGGAGGATTGGGTCTTGGTTTTATTTGGGATTGCATGATCCATGCATTCCTGAAGGTGTTCATAGAATGCGTTTATAAAGGATTCTGTGGTCTGGGCCGTATTTTCCACAGGCCCGGGGGCTTTGAAGGATTCCATATCGGTTTTGAGGAGTGTGAAATTTGCTTTAGAGAAGTTTTTCACTGTGGTTTTCTGGGCAGGGGGTGGGGCCGGAATGTGAATATCCAGTGAGATTAGTTTATGGTCTGATCTTACCAGTGAGGGATACACTTCTGGTCTGGAGCATAGAGTCCCCATGTTGGTGATGATCAGGTCCAGTATGTTTTCCCCTCTTGAGAGAGTGGTAACAAGTTGTTCCATAGCATTTGAGCTCATAAATTCTAGGAATCTTTGGGCTAGGGTGTTGGAGCTAGAGTAATGCTCCCAGTCTATGTTTGGGTAGTTGAAGTCGCCCAATATAATGGTGTTTGGAGAGACCTTCATATTTTCCAGTGTTCTCAGGAAGGCTGAGTGGGGTTCCTGGGTTTGGGAGGGTGGTCTGTAGCAGGCTATAAACTGGAAGGCAGTTTTACCCACTGTTAGTTGCACATGGATAGTCTCTAATGCTTTGTGCTTTGCCACCAACCTGGAGGTGTGGGTATCTTTGATGAATATCGATACTCCTCCTCCTTTTGTGGTTCGGTCAAAAATTTTGGGGCCGAAAAGCATGGTATGAGGTATAACCTGGTAGTGCTGGGGTGCTCTCGGGAGCCCTGAACCAGGTTTCTGTTACTGCACAGATATCGATGTTCTCCATGCTAAGGAGAGTTTTGAGTGTGTGCTTCTTGAAGTTTAGACTTCTGGCGTTGAGTAGCATTACTCTTAGTTTCTTATCCCTTGTGATACCTATGGAGGTGGGTTTGTCTTTTGAGCCTTGCTTAAAAAAGGCACTATGGGGGTAGCAAGAGCCTTTGCCAATATCTGAAAGCCCAGGGGTGACAGGTGCAATCCATCCCTAGCGAAGCATCGTGGCTTGTCGAGCATATCATCCCAAGCTGACAGGCATTGGATCCCCTTTGAATGACACCAGTACTTAAGCCAATTGTTGAAATTGATCATCTTGTCTTCATATTGTGGCATCATTCTTGGTGAGGGTAAGATGCTACTCAAGGTCAGGGTCATACCGGCCTGGGCTACATGCTCAGAGAGCTCCTTTATGTCTCTTTTCATGTAGTCCAGGGAGGTACGTCTCAGGTCATTCACACCAGCATGGACAATGACTGAGTCATATTTGTACTTGCCTTGGAGTGACCTGAGTGCTTGTGTTACGTGGCAGATCCTAGCGCCCGACAGGCTGCTCACCGTGACCTTCTCCTTGTTCAGCCTGGTGAGCGGGACGTCAGTGTGCCTGACGATAGAGTCATCTATTACAAGTGTATCAGGTGTGTTGTTTAGTCTTAAGGGCTGTGACTATTCCGCACACTGGCTTTGTGAGATATGTGTTGCACGTGTTTTGTTTTGGGGTAGCGGTTGCTTGGCTGTCTGCTTTGGAGGTCTCTGCTGCTTAGGCAGATCTTTATTTAGAGCCTCCGAGTATGTTTTTGTGTGATTATGTGTTTGGTTTGCTGTCGTGGTAGGTGTATGTGAGACTGGAATTGTAGTGAGTGTGGTTTCCTTCTCCTCCTGACTGGTTATGCCAGTACTGAGTTGAGAGAGCTTAGCCTCCAGTTTGGCTATATGGCTGCATCTCTCATATGTGTTGGAATTTGTTGGGAGGAGGAGAGGGTTGTCTGTGTACATGAGGCAGTTGTAACATTGCCTCAAGATTCCCAGATTCACCAGCGGGACCGGAGAGGAGATTGACAACTGACCTTTGGACATGCTAGAATATTATTGGGAATTCCTTAATAATTGAAAACAAGGGCCAGTGGGGAGTGAGGGTCTAGTGCTTTTAAGTTTTAGTGCTGACTTATATAATTGCTTTAGTGAGCAAGTGCCAGGTAACTTAAGTGCAATGTGTTACAGGTAACTTAAATGCAAAAACAACAAAGAGTAACTTTCTTTCAAGTGAAACATAAGATAACAAAAAAAAGTAGACCTAAACCTAGCAAGCAGATCATCACTGCACGGGAAAGTGATTATATTGCTGAGTTAAGAACTTATTTTCATACGTGGGTGAGTGGGTGTCAGGTCACCACTTTTGAAGGGTTGGCAAACCTTTTCATAAGGGAACAAACCCTTAGCCTTTTGCCTGCAGACATGAGAATCTGGTTGGCAGATAGGGAATACAATACCGCAGATTAGTTGGGGAAAAAAGTAGACCTAAACCTAGCAAGCAGATCATCACTGCACGGGAAAGGGATACCCAGTGCTGCACGTAGGTATAAGGGAACCAATGGTGGGCAGCCTAAACTGCCCCAACAGAGTTCGCCAGTAACAGAGGAAGCCACAAGTTCAGATACATGGCCAAGATCAAGGGTTAAGTGTTTTAAATGTAACCAGTGGGGCCATGTGGCATAGAGATGTTCATGGAGGCAAGGTAGGGAAGAAAAGGTAGGGGAGCCAGCAATTGGGAATAACAGAATGCCAGTGGTAAGTTGTCTGGAGACAAGAAGGGTACCAAACTACCACAAGAGGTTATATCCTATCTTAATCGTGTCTATATTAGCCAATCGAACATTTAAGTTAGAGAATATCTAAACATCAACCTGGTAATATCGAAAAATTAAAACAGCGAATGGCCAATTTAATGTAGGGAATGAATTCCCTTGTCTGCAAAAAAAAAAAAATTAAACCAAAATGAAGTGGGGGGCTGTGCCCCCACACCCCCTTAACTAAATATGCCAACTCTGAGATCACTCTACAGTGGAGAAAGGGGCAAAATCTGCATAAAGGCCAAGGGAATTCTTTTCCTGCGTTAAATTGGCCATTCGTGTTTTTTGCTTTCGCTATTACCAGATCGACGTTTAGGTATTCACTAGCCTAAACGTTCGATCAGGTAATAGGAACCCTCTTAGTAGATGAGAAACAGGCCACTGCTAAGAGAGACACAGCCTCTGACCTAACCATGTGAAGCCTTCAATGGTTAAATAGGAGCACTACTTGCTTGGGCAGTCTACTCCAGTCAGAGCTTTAGGAGGCACCCTATTCCAAATACTTTTGGCTAGGGTTCACCTTGACTGGAAAGGTGGAAAAGTAAGCAAGTAAGTGTGTTTGAGGATATCTCTGCAGATGTCTTGCTAGGGAATGATTTCAATAATGCAGTACCTTGTGTGCATGCAATTACACTCAGTCAGGCTTGGAGACAAGCATGTGGATCTGGTAGCCTGGGAGGGACCCAGACAGACAACACACTTGAAGCCAGGACTGGTGAGGTGGCTACTTAAGGGAGTGGAGCTACTCTGTAGCAGTGAGACTGAAGATGAGCCACCACTGCTGGTGGGTAATGATGCTCCCTTGGACAGAGTGACTGCAAGGGCAGAGGTGAGTAGTAGTACCCAGGCTGATAGTGAGGCAGCACTGTTACAGGATACCAGACTTCCTTTGGAAGGGAAGCTGGGAAGGGTAACAGAGAGTTGAGACAGGCTCAGCTCTCAGACCCTACATTACAAGGCTTGAGGGAGGTAGGTAGGGAGGCACCTGATTCTCAAAGAAAAGGAGATTGTATATGAAGCAACCAGGAACACACCAAGGAAGAAACAACAAAAAAGGATCCACCAAAGAACAATTTATTCCAAAAGTTGATTTCTCTCTGACGTCTCGGCCTGAGCCTTCAAGGAGTACAAATAACTAAAACTCTATTCACATATATATATACACTTTCATTAATTGAATCAATTATACAATTAGTAATAAAAAACACAGTGATTCAATTTAAACATTCTCCAGTTAAAATCTTCATTAAGACCTTCAGGGAATAAAGTTTTAAACTTTAAAATAAAAGTAGCTTCTTTTTGTTGCAACAAACGTTTTATATTTAAACAATTATACTTATAATTTGGTATTTGTTCTAAAATAGTTGCACATAAACCATTAGAATTACTATTATGACACTGTAAAAATGTGTTGCTACAGGGCTTTCTACTTTTCTGTTAACAATATCTCTGACATGTTCCAAGAGCCTTGTTTTAAAGGCTCTCTTCGTCTCTCTGATGTAAAACTTCTTACACGGACAACTTAGGGCGTAAATCACCCTTTCTGTGCAACAGTTAAAAGAATGTTTAACTTGAAAAGCAATGTTGTTAATGTGTTCAAAAGAGGGAACTACAAACTTGCAAGCTTTACATTTACCACACCTAAGTGTGCCTCTACTTATAAGATGGTAATGTACAGCCTCACTTGGAAAGTTAAATTTACTTTTTACTAACATGTCCTTAATACTTCTGCCCCTGCAATACGAAAACTTTAAATCAGCATTTAGCCAGGTTTTAACACTGTTCAAAGAACATAAATAATTCCAAAATTGAAAAACTATTTTAACAAGTTCACCAGAAAAACAGCTATATTTAGTAACAAAATACATGGTTTCTTTATCTCCTGAACTAATATTTAAATTTCTTGCATCATTCTGTATCATATATCTTTTGTTACATTTATATTGTTCATCAGTGTTTCTAAAAAATTTTCCATAACTTTTTTTTAATATAGCCTCATTATAGCCCCTTTGTAAAAATGAATTATATAACAATTTTAATTCACTATGGAATATATTTTTATTGTTGCATAATCTATTAACACGCAACATTTCACTATATGGAAGGGAATTGATGGTATGTGGTGGATGACCACTAGAACTATGTACATATTGCACAGTGCCTGTAAATTTCCTATTTACTGAAGTAATTAACTCTTGACCATTCAAAATTTCCAGTTTAACATCAAGAAAGGGAACGCAAGTATCTATCTTTAATCCATCGAACTTCAAGGAGAATCTATTTGAATTTAAATCAACAAAAAATTGATGGGCCAGAGCCTGATCCCCTTCCACTAAAAAAATTAAATCATCCACATATCGATAGTACTTAATGACATGTTTGTGAAAAAATTGATGTCTATATATATACTCAAGCTCAAACAGCCCCATGGCTAAATTTGCATACATGGGGGCAAAGGCAGCCCCCATGGCAGTGCCCTGTTTCTGACGATATAACTCATTATGAAATTCAAAAAAGTTGTTAGTTAAAGAAAATTGGGTTAACTCCACAATGTATTCAGTAACAGGAGAGTTACCTAAAAAGAACCTAATAGCCTCTATGCCAAACCTATGGCTAATGCTTGTATATAGGCTCTTAACATCAATGGTTACCCAATACATGTTCTTATTCCATTTAACATTTCTTATTTTATCAAGAAAATCAAATACATCAATCAAAAAGGAAGGTAGTGCCTTAACATAAGATGAAAAATAATGATGTAAAAATATACCAAAATTACGCAAAAAATATTTGCAGCCTGAAACAATAGGTCTGCCAGATGGTTTCAATAAATTTTTATGTATTTTGGGTAGACAATAAAAGTAAGCCATGTCACAATCATCAACTTGAAATTTATTCTTAACATCACTGGTTACGAAGTAGCCTAATCTCAAACCCTTGGATATAAGAATTTTATATCCCATAATAGCAGAATTGTAGCTCTCAATATCTGTTTTTTTATAAGTATTACTGTCATTAAGGTGTTCCATGCACATATAAAAATAATCCTTAGGATCGAGAACTACCAATTTGTTGCCTTTGTCGGCGGGTTTAAAAATTATATCATCCCTCTTGCTGAGCAAAAGTAAAGTTTGCCATTCTTTAAACGTCATATTGTACTTAATATTGCTTTTATTGTGCATAAAAGAATTATGTGTTATTTCAATAGTATGATTCATCATTTTCACAAAATTAGAAACTTCACTGTGTAAAACATGAGGTGTAAAGTGACTATTAGAAGGTACTTTTTCAGTATTCAACCTAGAATATGCATTGACAGACTCATCAGATGTGCATGAGTAAAAACTATCCAAAGAAACACTCGAGTTA
The DNA here is from genome assembly GCF_019279795.1 of Protopterus annectens. NCBI lineage: Eukaryota > Metazoa > Chordata > Ceratodontiformes > Protopteridae > Protopterus > Protopterus annectens. The sequence goes on along the minus strand of NC_056741.1, from coordinate 142,630,123 downwards.
CTGTCAGAATTATCCTGAAGCTGGCTAATATTCTGACTAAAAAAATTCTTAAGATGTAGTTTCCTACCAAACCTATACACATCAGTTTTTAAATCATGTAACCTTGACACAACTGTAGGGATGAATTTCAAACCAAGGTTCAAAATTAGAATTTCTTCATCATTAAGTGTATGCTTAGATAAATTTACAACATAGTCACTATGGTGGTTTTGAACTGGGTTACCATTTACCTCTCTTATGGCCACCCTGTCCATTCTGTTCATATGCTGTATATTGTGTAAATTCCCGTTGACGTTTTTCTCCTTGCAGATTCCTGGAGGGCTGAAACGATTCATTGCGAAACGTTTGTCGAAAACCTGCTGGTTGTTGTGCTGCCAGTAAACCGGGAAACTCTGGATCTCCGTATTCTTCCTCACCCGAGGTAAAGCCCCCTTCAGAAGCAGACGCCGACGAGTTTGGATGACGTGTATGGCTGGATTCAGCCTGGAATCTTACTCGTTTACGTCCTTTGTTCCGATTGGCTCTCGGAATGAAAGCCTTATTCATTTCATAGTCGCGCAGGTCTCTGACAAGCTTGCCTTTCTTGCGTTCTATCAAAGTTAGTTCAAACTCCTTTAATTTATCTTGAGTTTGAACAAGAAAATCATTTAAGGTGGAAACCGGAACACATTTAGAAATGTCACCACATATTTTCTTAATGTCTGTACATAGTTCAGTTTGTTTCAGTTGATCCCGCTCCACCAAAATGTGGAGCCATTCCGTAACACAATTGTGGGCAGCAGCAACCCATCATTCATGAAAGGCAATGTCAGTGTCTATAGTTAAATCAAAGGGTGTTGTAGGATCTTTATACACCCTTAAACCTCTCGGAGTAGTTTCTGTGTCAATATATCTTTGTAGCCCACAGATGTTGAAGAAGGTTGCCGTTTCCTTCCACATTTTTTTCTCCAAATTTTCAAATAGTGACTTATGTTCAGCATTTAGTGGTAAAGAAGTTTTCTTACCCACAGAAGAGAAAGGATTAGGAAAACGTTTCTTGCGTTCATGCTCCCATTGTTCCCAAATGGGTAAATTTTTATCTGTTGAATTTCTAGTTAAAGGCAGACACTCACCTCTCTCAGTGGAATTAGTGAGAAAACTGTCTAAAGACAACTGACTGCCATCCATGGTTTCACGAAAAACTCGTGGCAATTGTAGAAGAGGATCCGTGGACATAGATGAAGCAACCAGGAACACACCAAGGAAGAAACAACAAAAAAGGATCCACCAAAGAACAATTTATTCCAAAAGTTGATTTCTCTCTGACGTTTCGGCCAGAGCCTTCAAGGAGTACAAATAACTAAAACTCTATTCACATATATATACACTTTCATTAATTGAATCAATTATACAATTAGTAATAAAAAACACAATGATTCAATTTACAAGCATTCTCCAGTTAAAATCTTCATTAAGACCTTCAGGGAATAAAGTTTTAAACTTTAAAATAAAAGTAGCTTCTTTTTGTTGCAACAAACGTTTTATATTTAAACAATTATACTTATAATTTGGTATTTGTTCTAAAATAGTTGCACATAAACCATTAGAATTACTATTATGACACTGTAAAAAATGTGTTGCTACAGGGCTTTCTACTTTTCTGTTAACAATATCTCTGACATCTGCATAAAGGCCAAGGGAATTCTTTTCCTGCGTTAAATTGGCCATTCGTGTTTTTTGCTTTCGCTATTACCAGATCGACGTTTAGGTATTCACTAACCTAAACGTTCGATCAGGTAATAGGAACCCTCTTAGTAGATGAGAAACAGGCCACTGCTAAGAGAGACACAGCCTCTGACCTAACCATGTGAAGCCTTCAATGGTTAAATAGGAGCACTACTTGCTTGGGCAGTCTACTCCAGTCGGAGCTTTAGGAGGCACCCTATTCCAAATACCTTTGGCTAGGGTTCACCTTGACTGGAAAGGTGGAAAAGGAAGCAAGTAAGTGTGTTTGAGGATATCTCTGCAGATGTCTTGCTAGGGAATGATTTCAATAATGCAGTACCTTGTGTGCATGCAATTACACTCAGTCAGGCTTGGAGACAAGCATGTGGATCTGGTAGCCTGGGAGGGACCCAGACAGACAACACACTTGAAGCCAGGACTGGTGAGGTGGCTACTTAAGGGAGTGGAGCTACTCTGTAGCAGTGAGACTGAAGGTGAGCCACCACTGCTGGTGGGTAATGATGCTCCCTTGGACAGAGTGACTGCAAGGGCAGAGGTGAGTAGTAGTACCCAGGCTGATAGTGAGGCAGCACTGTTACAGGATACCAGACTTCCTCTGGAAGGGAAGCTGAGAAGGGTAACAGAGAGTTGAGACAGGCTCAGCTCTCAGACCCTACATTACAAGGCTTGAGGGAGGTAGGTAGGGAGGCACCTGATTCTCAAAGAAAAGGAGATTGTATACTGGAACAAAGGGTTACTGTATAGAGAATAGACCCCTGATGGAGGGCTAGAGGGTCAGAAATACAGCAGTTGGCAGTGCCTAGAGCCTACTGTCTGGCACTTCTAGCCATAGCCCATGACATTCCCTTTGCAGGCCATATGGGCATAAAGCATACCAAGAGACGTATTATGCAGACGTTTTATTGGCCTGGGATTGCAAAGGATGTATCAGGGTACTGCAGGACCTGTGAGCAGTGCCATAAAGTAGGCAAGGCAGGAGACAAGGACAGAGCTCCTTTGGTGACTTTGCCTGTGACTGAGGAGTCATTTAAGAGGGTAGCTATGGATATTGTGGGGCATCTGAGTACCCAAAGTTCCACCGGGAAGAAAAATATCCTAGTGGTAGTAGATTATGTTACCAGATACCCTGCAGCAGTGGCCTGTCTTCCATTGAGTCAGAAAAGATGGCAAATTCTCTGTTAGAGATTTTCAGCAGGGTAGGTTTCCCAACAGAAATACATAATAGAAGTGCCAATTTCATGTCAGACCTGCTGGCTTGTCTGTGGTAGCACTGTGGAGTGAAGCACCTAAAAACCACTCCCTACCACCTTTTGATTAATGGTTTGGTGGAGAGATTAAACTCTACACTAAAGACAATGCTGTGGGCAATTGCCGACCAGTTTAACAGAGAGTGGGACAATATTTGCTTGATCTGTTGTTTGCTAACAGAAAGATGCCCCAGGAATCCACAGGTACTTTTTGAGTTGCTGTATGGGGATAGGGTGAGGGGACTTCTAGATATGATTCAAAATGAATGGGAGGGTGAGTGTGAATCCCACAAGGAATCTATGTGGCATATTTCTAATCCTCAGGACAAAGCTCAGGGAATTAATGGGCTTGGCCCAGGAGAACCTAGCAGAAGCACAACAGCAGAAAAAGGTCTGGTATGACAGGAATGCTTGAGCCAAATAGTATGCTGTGGGGCAGCAGGTGATGGTTCTCATTCCTGTTTGACACAATAAGATGCAGGCAACTTGGGAGGGACCCTTCAAGGTGGTAAGGAAGGTCAGTGACATTAACTACATGGTAGAACTGGCAGGCAGGAGGCAGGGGCACAAACTGTACCATATTAACATGATGAAACCTTACCATGACAGGGAGGCCCTTGTACTGAGTACTTGCAGCAGGAGTCAGGAAGAGTCTGAGGTGAATCTATGGCTACAGCAAGCCAGCTAGCAAAATCCCAAATTACTAACGTGGAGCCTAGGGTTGCAGGCATATGATATGATAGTGCAGCACAGCAGTGGGGTCAGCGATACCAAGGCAG
>NC_056741.1:142576372-142621372 GCF_019279795.1 Protopterus annectens | reverse complement strand
TGTAGGCAGATGTAGGCATACCCAGTATGCCATGTCCTTGGCACAGAGGCAATGCATAGCACATGCACTGACAACCTAGGGTCCCAGGGACTGACACCTCACTCCGACTCACATACAGAGTAAAATGGATGCCAGCCACACCACACTACCTATACCTTACCATCTATAGGCTGTGTATTATGTGCATCCGACAGAGTCAGTCCTGAAGTACTGTCCTCTCAACTGCTCCAGGCACAAGGTAAGTCACTCTTCTTAACAACAATTGAATGGGGTAGAAGACTGCAGTAGCATATGTATGGTATTGCTGCATGTATGCAAGGGAATGGAGTGGGCTACCAGGATAGCAGCAGATAACTGACAGCTATGTGGGACAACAGAAACTTTCTGCCAAATACTGGCTGCCCCGGAATATGCAGTAGGCCCCAATCCAGACAAACCCAATGCACTATGTGTGGGACTTGCAAATAGCGGTGTCATAGGACAGATGCATGGATGTCAATGTCGGAAGTCCCCTACATACCTCTCAAACTCTTAGAGCAAGACATCTGGACAAAGACAAAATTAAATGTGGGACAAAGGCCCAAACACAGGGGGAATTCTTAAGTATTGCTCCTACAAACTTAGAAAGTGGATAGAATAACAGGGTTTGCAGTAGCAAGAAGTTTTTAAAGGGTATGAAGTCCGAAATTCAAATGTTTGTCATTAGTTTCTAACTTCATTCTATATTGATTTGCCAGTAATGTCCCAGAAAACCACACTTGTATTACAAATGGACCCAAAATATGAGGCAAACATATGGACATTCTGGGAAAATCTGGACAGTTGAGAGGTATGGTTCCTTACTCCTGAAATACCTGTGTTCCCATACAACTGCAGTAACATCTATGTCTGTAAGTTAATAGCAGTAGACCACACATTCCCAGGGTTGTCCCAATCAACTTGCTAACATGTTCCATTTCGACAATATGCAGGGGTCAAAGTGCTATGTATGTGTGTTGTTTGCCCAACATTTTCTGGAAGTCATTAATTCCAACGGTCTGGACCAACTCATCCTCACCCCCACCATAGGTAAAAACATTCTCGACCTAGTCATTACAAACATGGGGGACTGCTGCTCTACACCAATAATCAATACTCCCTGGTTAGATATGACCACAAGTTAATCATTATCAATATTCAAATCCCGCCCCACCCCCCAAAAAGAAAACCACAGTGACAAACTTCTCCAAAGCTAATTTTGAGCTTCTAAAGACAGAAGTGGCAAACTTCACATCATCCATGGATTTGGGGAATGGGAGTATGGCTGCTGACTCATACGCCAAGGCAGTGTATGAGCATTTACACAAGTGCATAGATCTGGACATACCAAACAGAATCAAGATGCTGTCCTCCAAAAAAAGAAAGCCAATCTAGTGGACCCTTGCCATCAACAAACTCTACAAACGAAGGAAAAAACTGCTGCAGAAAAGGGTAAAGTCCCAAGATTGGAAAAATTCCCTTGTAAATCTCAGCAAAAAATTGAAATCCCTCATCAAATCCACCAAAGCTAGTTACGAAAAGAAAATTGCTACAGATTCTAAGAACAACCACAAGGCATTCTTTAGTTATGTCAAGAATCTGCATAACAATACGCAGATTTGCTCAGAGTTACTGCACAACAGCACCACTTCTATTGAACCAACTGATATTGCCAATATCTTGTCAGACAGGTTTAGTGCAAACTTTACTCCCCCTTCAACCATTAAGTGGCCCATTCCCAATACCCGAGGAATGCCAAATCCCTATTATCATGCCTGCACAAATAGAAATTAAATGACCAAAGCCAAGAATACAGCTTCCATGGGGCCAGATAATATGTTTGGATGTGTCATACATGATTTACAAAAGGAACTGGCACCACACCTGTGTGCTCTGTTCAACTACAGCCTCACTTCAGGCTTTGTTCCTACCAAATGGCGCACCACTACAGTCATCCCACTCTACAAAGGGGGAGCAACTACCTCCCCATCAGCCTGATGAGCCTGATCTATAAGGCTATGGAACACATTATTATGGATATCATAAATAGGGATATAGGGAACCTTCAAATCCTGTAGCCCATGCAGTTTGGGTTTGTGAAGGGCAGGTCATGTCTGCTCAGCCTGATAGACTTCTTTGAATCTGTCACCAGAGCGGTGGATGAAGGCAAGGCTGTCCACACAGTGTACCTCAATCTAGCTAAAGCTTTTGACATCATTCCCCACTCTGGAATCATTGATAGACTCACTAATCTGGGCATTAACCTTTATGTCACAAGATGGTCATCAACTGGCTCACTGACAGAACCCACACGGTGAAAGTAGCAGACTCCAAATCTGACTACCAGGTAGTTACAAGTGGAGTCCCACAGGGATCGGTTCTGGGTCCTCTCCTGTTTGGCATCTACTTCTCTGAAGTTCAAGCCAACACAAAGGGACTCTGGTTAACCAAATTCACAGATGACTGCAAACTGAGAGCTATTATTGCTTCTCAAGCTGATGTAGACATCCTATAAAAAGGCCTCACGGAGACCAATGACTGGTGCCAAAACCATGGCCTTAGGTTCAGTGCTAAAAAGTGCATCGTCATTCCCTTCGGGAAAAACAAGGTGCCCACAAACTACCATATCGAAGGTAACCTACTTAACTCCAAAGGTGTGACAAGAGATCTAGGGACACAGGTAGATAGCAACCTCTCCTTCGACAACCATGTTGTCACTGTCATTAGAAAGTCATTCTATGTGGCACATCTCATTACAAAAGGTTTCTCATCCAGGAAGAAAGAAGTCATAATCCCTCTCTACTCATCCCTCATTAGGCCCATTATAGAGTACAGTGCCCTATTTGGCATGTACCTCACTAGACAACACCAACAGCTGGAGAGGCCACAAAAGTTCCTCACAAAGAGGATCTTAGGACTCAAACATGTGCCTTTTACAGAAAGACTCAAAAAACTCCAGCTTTACTCTAGCTCATATTGCCTACTTAGAGGTGATCTGTGCTTGCCATACAGAACATATCTGACCCAGTATTGCTAGACATGCTTCATCTGAAAAAGTCACAATCCCTCTGCGCCACATGCTCCAAAGACCTCAACCTCATCACCGCATTAAACAGAACCTGCTGGAGGTACATGCTCCTAGCCCAGAGACTTCCCATACTCTGGAATAAACTCCCCATTCACATCAAGTAGAGCATCTCACTAGCCCTCTTCAAGCAAAAGCTTGAGAAGTGCATGGGTAATAGTAAATTCACCCCTGGGATCACTTTAATAGCCTTGCTCGATAGGGGCACAAGGAACTAACGTCTAGCAGCCAGATGACTGGGAATATTTTTGGACTAGGCTTGCACTGGCTCCAGGGCCATTAGCCTAGCACTTACCTATGAATGCATGAACCTATAATAGTGTCAGGAAGTAGGTGGCTGTCATGGCTTGGAGGTCTAAGTGCCTTACTGTCGTTGATAGGGTCCATGGTTCAAGACTGGCCATGCCCACTATTTTGCATGTCAGCTACACCTATGGAAGGAGTTCCACAGTCTGTCCATATGTCAGTATTTGTTACTGCAGGAAAGCTGGGCAACGAAGGAACAAGGGGCCACAGATATGGACAGTACATAGCTCTGAGTAACCTAGATGGTGCTTACTAGAACAGCAGGTTGGGACAAGTCAGTCTAGCGCCAGGATAAAATGGCCACCATGTAACTCTGTCAATACTAACAACAAGTCAGTGGGCACCATCCATACTACACAAATGACAGTCTTTTGCAGAATGTCCACATGTATGCCTCGTATATCTGTTCTGTTTGTTGTAACATTGCATTTGTCTGATAAACTATTGGCAAACCAATAATGGTTGATGTGAAAACATGAATGACACACAGTTGAGATGCAGACTCCATAACCATAAGAAAATGCAAGATAATACAAAACCATTCTACCAGCTGTTTAAGTGTGGAAGAGCAATATTGAGATCCTGTCCCCATGTTTGGGCCTGTGTGTTTAACTGTTATATATGGACCTGTACAGATGTCTGGCCGTAACAGTTTGAGAGGCATGGCCCTATAATAACAGAGCAACACGAACTGTCTGAGGACCAGGGCAGATATATGGGGCACAATGCTGGGCAACCTGCTAAACAGATACAGTCAGAGGTGTGAGCCCTGTAACCCTGCATGTGGTGTTATGACTTCTACCCCAGTAACACCACAACTACAGCTACATAAAAGCAGCAACTGTGGATAAAGTCTGTAAATGGAGCAGAGCAGGACAAAGGCCCACATATAAGGGGAAGGAGGAATCACTGGCCAGACAAATGTACAATGTGCACACTAGAACAATTTGTTCACTAGCATGGATTCCCTGCAGTGTATGGAGTCAGTAGACAAATGTCTATCAGTGGGTCCTCGCATTAACCTATACTGATCTTCCACTGACATACCAGGAAATCACAGTCCTGTGTAAAATGTACCACACATATTATGCAAAACTCTGCTCAGTTCAATTAACTCTGTACCCACCTTAGATATGACTCAGCTAAGAAGGATAACACACAGCCAGGAGATCCCTCAGCCAGTATATCAGTCAGGCGATGGAATGTTTGCACAGGTGCATCAGCCAGTCAGCTCTAGCACACAAAAACCTAGACCGGAGTACAGGTTGGTCTGGCCTGGTGTTCCAGTGCTTCTATTGATGCTCATACTGGGCATGCTCCTACACCTAGCTAATTTCAGCCCATGTCTGAACAAACATCTGAGTATAGAATTGGGATGTCCATATATCCTTGTGCATACAGACAGGTATGTACACCTTAACTGTCTCTCCCCACCCCCATCAGACATGATTACCCCATCTATTTGTATGTGGTACATATAAGATATATTTGGATCTGTTGAGTCTGATATACATACAATATATAGGTAACATATACAAATACCATTCATATTATGGCAGAGACAGGAGAGAGAGAGAGAGAGAGAGAGAGAGTGATAGAGAGAGACTCTGGAAGGCATAGAGTGATATGCTGCAGCCACATGTACACCAATTGTTACCATGGTGAGCCCCATTGTGTAACAGTAGGTAGGGGTTATAATCTCACATTAGCCACTGTGTGTGTGTGTGTGTGTGTGTGTGTGTGTGTGTGTGTGTGTGTGTGTGTGTGGGGGGGGTGTATAAGTATGTCCCCTTGTGGATGTGGGTATTTTCTGCTTATGTGTGTGTAATGGTAATACATTTTGAGGCCTGTTCTTCCCTATAAACCCCCCTTTACCTTACTTTACAGGGTCTGCTGTCATCCACCTTAGATGCACCATTGGAAAAGCGCCAGGTATATAATCTCCATGGGACAAATGATAAATGCATAGTACTATAGTGCGTACAACTAGAAGGTAGGTGTTCTACTCCCAGCAATGGCAACTCAGTGAGCATGTGTGTATAAGTATATCCTTTGTCTCTGTGTGTATTACCTGCGTATGCGTGTTTAATGGTAATACATTTTGAGGCCTGTTCCACACCATAAACCCCCTATTGCCCTGCTTTACAGGGCCTGCTGATGTCATCCACCTTAGATTCACTGTTGAACACTTTCTAGGCATATAAGCTCCATGGTGCATGTGATAAGTACATAGCACTATAGTACATGCAACTAGATATGTAGGGGATTGAATCTCAATACTGTCAACTGTAATCCTGTGTGTGTGTTTGTGTATGCAGCATATCCCCTGTGGCTGCCGTTTGTGTTGGTTATACCATTTTGAGGCCTGGTGACCCCCCCCAATTGCATTATTTTACAGAGCCTGTTGATGTCATCTACCTTAGATGCACCATTTTACAGTCTCCAAGCCATACCACTCAATTGTACAGATTTGGCAGATTGTCCAGATATTTGCCTCATATATTTGGTTCGTGTCTCATAAAAATTGGGTTTTCTGTCAAATCATTGACAAATCATTGAGAGTTAAATTCAGAAATAATGACAGACATTTGAGCTTCAGACATCATACCCTTCAGAAAATTCATGCTGACACAAAACCTGTTACCCTAGCAGCTTTCTAGGTTTGTAAGAGCAATATGTAAAAGTGTCCCTATTTTTGGGACTGTATGCCCCCATTAATGAAGGCTTTGTCTAGATGCTTGAGGTATCTCCTAGGCATATAATCTAATGGTGCATGTGATAAGTATGTAGCACTATAGTACAAACAGCTAGAGAGGTAGGGGTTCTAATCTCAATACTGCCAACTGTGTGAGTGCATCTGTTTGTGTATGCATATCCCCTGTAGCAGCATGTATGTGTGATGGTTATACCATTTTGTGTACGTGTTCCACCCTGTTAACTCCCTCATTGCCAACATATTCAGGGCCTACAGATGTCATCCACCTTAGAAGCATACCTCTCAACCATACTGAATTCCTCTCTAGTTACCGGTTTTGAGGTCAAAATAATGGGGTGCCAAGAATTCCTGTGTGGCCTTTTTAATTCCCGAATTTGCCAGGTTTTTTAATTTTTTTTTTTTTTTTTTGCAATTTTGTTGCTGACGTCATTGCATGCAGGGGCATGCACGATGACATCAGCTTCTTGAGCAGACTGCTGGCCTGTCGGAATTTGGCCGAGGGCTCCAGGGGGCCTGTCACGTCTAGCGTGTGTATGTACTGCTCTGAGTGCTCTGCCTGTGTTCTTTTTTTTTTTTTGGCAGCATTTCAAGTAACCTGGCTGTTTTCAAAAGTTAACTTTTTCAGTGGCTGTGAGAGACTGATTAATTCAGTCAAGTGGTAGAGTGAGTCTGGGTCCTGGGATGATGAGAGCAGCTGCCTTGCCTGTATTGTGCTACACCAGTACAGAAGTGCTTTTTGCTTTAGTTTAAATTAATATTTAGTGCAAATTGCAAGGAAGGTTCCAAGGAACTGGAAGGCAAGCCAAGACGTTTGTTTTTATTTTGGCTTTGATAGTGCACCAAGTGGCAGTTGCGGACCGGTCATCTTCTCTAAAGAAACCACAAGGAAATTTATCACCAACGACCGTTTTTTCCCCTGGCTCTTCCAGGTAAAAAAAATAAATAAATAAGCTTGTGTAGTAAACGTTCCATTTTGGTGCTTGTGCATACTTGAAACAGAGGGGATGCATCGCTAGGGGAAATGTTTAATTTTGGTGCTGTGCACGTGCGCGCGTGTGTGTGTGTGTGTGTGTGTGCATGTGCATTTTTTTCCCCGGCTCTTCCAGGTAAAAAAAAAACAGCTTGTGCAGTAAATGCTCTGATTTGGTGCTTGTGCATACTTGAAACTGGAGGGCTGCATCGCTAGGGGAAATGCTTCATTTTGGTGCCGTGTGTGTCATGTGTCGATAGACTGGAAACCTATGAATGTATGAAAGTATAAGATAAAATAAATACTGGTTCATGCTTTGATTTTCCTAGCCCTTTTTCTACAACTCATAGAAAAATGTACACTTGACATGCATGTTTGAATCACTGTCAGTATATTTCAGCTGTAAAGGCTGTCCCAATACAAAACCAAACAATACATTTGACATGTAATAAAGAAAATTCTTAAACTTCTAGACTATTTCCTGTTTTTCATCCCACTATACATAGTAATTGTTTTGTAATATACAATCCACCAGGTGTGTGACGTGTGTCTCATCATGCATAACTAATTACCTGTAAAAATATATACTTTCTCCTTCTAAAACCTAAGAGCTTCCTAGTCCTACCTGTATAGAATATTAAAGACAAAGTGATTTGCAATTCATTGTGCTAGCTCTGGCTTCTTTCATTACACTACTGTTTGTTGCCTAATTGTTCACTGAAGTCTAAATTAAATAAAGACAACTGCCTTTTGTTTATTCTACCCTGCATTTGAATAAAAAAAAACAATGGTTCTGTTCCCCCTCCCAGTCCTCCAACTCTGAAAACATTAGCCCATAATTTGTGCCACCAATACTTGATGCCTGAATGGCAGAAGCATGCTTTCTCCAAAACAAGATCTCGTCCAAAGTTTTCAGTAAATGACTGCCAAACAAGGTAAGTACTTATTACATTTCTATGAGGTTTTCTGCTTCAGTTATACAATAGTTTAGAAAACTATGCAGCCAGAAATTAATTATAATTAGGTAAAACAGAGGGGATGCATTGCTAGGGAAAATGTTTCATTTTGGTGCTGTGTGTGTGTGTGTGTGTGTGTGTGTGTGTGTGCGTGCATTTCTTCCACTGGCTCTTCCATGTAAAAAAAAAAAAAGAACCTTGTGCAGTAAACATTCTGTTTTGGTGCTTGTGCATACTTGAAACTAAGGGGATGCATTACTAGTGGAAATGTTTCATTTTGGTGCTGTGTGTGTGTTTTTTTTTTTTTTTGGAAAATCCTTTGAAGATTGATGATGTTTGTATTCTTGCATGTTCTTTGGGGAAACATTTTGCTGCCTGGAAGATGGTTTGTCAATAATTAACTTGACTAGAATATCATTAATTACAGATATTTGCATTCTGCAATGTGGCAGCCAGAGAGGCCTGCTCATCTACACTGCTGAGATTCCCAGATATTGTGAAATTAGTAGAAGTTTGCATTTTAGAAAGAGCATAAGTGTTTATACAGCTATTTTACGGTACAGAATTCATGCTGTGGACACACAAGGTGTTAGGCTCACTGAACTCCAATATAGCATATAGGTTTCCTCTCTGCTATAATCAGCTGTTTTCATAAACAAGCCAAGCTGACTGAGTTTATTAACTTCACTTTTTAGTCCGACTGTACCTTAAAAGAAACCTAAAACCCTTTTTTTAACTTAGCTCTTGTCTTTGTTGTACTTTTAAAGCACCTCGTTGTAAGGATCATGCTGCTACTTTATTTAGTTTCTTTTTAGAATTCCAAGTTCTTATTCCCATTTGTTACAGACACATCATATGTAAAAGTGTAAAGGTCATTTAATTTAACAAGTCCCAGAGTCTGCTCCTGAAAAGTGTGATTAGTACTCTATGACATTCATTGCAGTACTACGTAAGGCATTCTAGTATCAGGGTTTCCATATTTCTATCTTCAGGGTTTCTACATGTAACATGCCATCTACAATTTTGACCAACCCTACTCAGGGTTAGATAGAGCAATAAATACAAGCAGTGGCTTTAGGGACAGGGGGTCACATTTTAATACTTGTGCATGCTTGAAACTGAGGGGATGCATGTATCGCTAGGGGAAATGGTTCATTATAGTGCTGTGTGTGTGTGTGTGTGTGTGTGTGTGTGTGTGTGTGTGTGTGTGTGTGTGTGTGTGTGTGTGTGTGTGTGTGTGTGTCAGCATAAGACTTATTTCTTAAATGTTATTAAACTAGCACTGCATGTTTGTCATTTAGTACTGAATATACAGCACATGTTCAGCCATGTTTGTATTCTGACTTCTTGTTTGACTCACTTGGATGAAGTAGCTTAGAATAAAGAATTATATTGTGGAACATGTGAATTACAGTCTTGAAATAAGTTAAAAATCTTATGTCCTTACACTTGCAATTGCAAAAGTAAAGCAAACATTTTAGCATGTAAGAGGCAATAAAGTTGGTCTCATTGATGAGTTCTACCAGTGAAATTTAAACATGTGCACAAGCATGCACACACTCAAATATGTGAAAGAACAGACACAAGTTATTTATGTATTTACCTGTATCATATGGCTTTTTGCACAGACACACACACCTAGATACATACATACATACATGCATGCATACATACACACAGTGTTCTTCAGTTTGCATTTGAAAGTTGGTTTCCCACAATTCCACTGGAGTGGGCAGGGTTACATAATTATGCAAATGTTATGTTAATCAGCGTACAGATTTGTACCTATTTTTCGTGGGCCTTTGTCCAGATGTTCGATGTTTCCAGGTTGAGAGGTATGCTTAGAAGCATAGTTACACATTTTCAAATACATTTTGAAATACACGTGTTGAAAATATCTGTCATTATTCTCTAACGTCAGTCTTTCATGATTTGCCACACATTTGCAAGAGAACCACAATATTATGACAAACGGAACAAAAATATGTGGCAAACATCAGGACATTCAGCAGAAATCTGTAGAGGTGAGAGGTATGGCCACCATTTGTCCCACCCTGCAGGTGCCAGTCCATGTTTGGCAGGTGTGACCTGTGACAATGACTCAAACAATACAGAGGTCCCCAGAGTGTAGGACAACAAACATTTCCTACGGTTGTCTACTAGTTACATAAAACATTTATTTCATATCAGAAGCACCTTAGTGTCATGAGAAATAGCAGAAGCTTAGGTAATGTGACACAAACAAGCTGTCATATTACCAAACCAAGGGTCCGTTGCAATTGCCGTGGGTATGGAATGTCCTGCCAACTGTCACAATACTACAAGACGTGTCCCACAGTCCGCATTTGATAAGGCAACAACCCCACTCAGTGTTGCCTATGTGTGTGCAATATGTAGACATGTGGAAGCCCTGTGAGTAGCTGCTGCCACCAATGACCTATATGTATCTAGGCATGGATGCTAACTGCCACCACCCACATATGTAGGTACTGCCTAAGGCTGTGGTGACTGTAAGTAGTGTGCTGTCTGTTAGTGACCCACAAACTGCTGTTAATACACTGCAATGGGGTCATACACCGGATATAGAATGGCGCCAAGGTCCTGGCCTCAAGCTGAATGCAGAAAACAGTACCATCATACTATACAGCAAGGATATGACCCCACTATTTTACACATCAATGACAACCCCATAAACACACAAACTGCGTTGACAGACCTGGGTATTCAGGATGATAACACTGCCACATTCAGGCAACAAGTAGTGGCAGTGGTCAGAAAAGACTTGTACATGGTTCACTACATAGGTAAATGGATTGCATCCAGACAAAAGGTGGACATTACCTCTGTATAGTCCTCAGTCAGTACAATAATACATTATCAGCATGGCCAGTCTGGTATGTGCCTATCCAGACATCTGCAGCAACTGGAAAGGCTATGTTAAAACCCACAAAGGTTATCCATGGCCTTCAGCAGCTGTTCCATGTAGACAGCCTGAAATCAGTACTACTTCACTCAGTATCAGACAGGTTGTCCACAGGTGGGCTGTGGCATGCCTAGATGGCAATGTTGTGCTCAGCCCTTCAAAAGCTGCCCTATATATATATATATATATATATATATATATATATATATATATATATATATATATATATATATATATATATAGATATATGAGTATAACTCTGTGTGCATTACTGGCAGGACAGTCCTGAATCACATAGGAGACAGCAAAAAAAACCTGCTGGAGAGACAGGTTTGACTCCCGGAGGCTACCATGTCTCAGGAATGTATTCCCCAAACATGTCAAAGACAGTACCCTGCAGACCCTCATCAAATGCATCAAGGTTGAGTGGATGGGAAAAAAATATCTGTCCCAGGGGTCCAACCTATGTCCAGCAATGCCAGGGGTAACATGTGCTGATCGATGATTCTGTTAGGGTTAAAGTAATGTCTAGGCTTGTAAGGGACCCAGGGCCAGTACTCTGGTATCCTCCTCTGGACCTATAAACCTGTGATCCTACGGAACTCCCAGGTGACAAGTATCAAGAGTAGCATTCTGTGTCAAGGGGTATGCATGCAAGGTTACGCTGTCTGACCCCATTGTCCGTCACACACTGTTCCACGCATATGCACCTAGGTAAACATGTACATATACAGCCATACCTTGGTGATGAAAAGGTATGGCAGCAGCTCACCACGACTTAGACACACAGACACCTAGAATGGAAACAGAATAAGGTCTGCGAGACAACAGTCATTCAGCAGTACTAACAGCAATAAAGCATCATGGCACAAAGGTACATACACTTCGATGTGCATGCATGACAATTGCCAGCAGACAGTACCTTACAGGGCATAACACTATTACACTACCAACTGCCATTACCTATACTATACTATATTCACCCTGTGCATCAGACACATATTAGCATGTCCCTGCATCGATGGTATGAATAAGAGGGATGTGTCACAGGTATCATCACATGCCCAGGGTGTGGTGTGGGGTTGCCAAAGGCCTAGGCTGTGCCATACAGTTGATGTCATGTGTATATGTCTGGAGGGGTGCTGGTCAGCTGGGCCAGGGATAGGAGCTGTGTGCATCTGTCTGTGACCTGCATGTGACAGTGATGTATGAGTGTGTGCATGCACACAGTCAAGCCATGTGCTAGTCCTACATGGGGGTATGTTGGACGGCCGTGAACTGTACATGGCAAAATGTACACTTCACCATCTATGGCCACAGACACGGGAACTGGTTCTGCCAGGAGTGCCACTGGCAACACCATGCTCAAGGCCAAATGTGGTACTATTTCCTGATGGTGACTGGTGTCTGTTGGGTCTGTGTCTCTCACAGGACCACCCAGGACCATGTGCCTATGGCCTGCCATGTTGTAGTGTGGACAGAACCCTCCCTTCAGTAATGCTGGTGGTACTGCCACTACAGGAGTGTGACTCTGCAAGGCCACATGGGCTCTCAGCTGATGCTGGTCCTGACCTATGTCCATGTGCCTGACTCCCACCACATGTTCAGGCATAGACATTGCACCGTTAAGGACTGACAATGTCTCATCTCACCATCTATCCAGTACATCAGCGTAATGACGTAAGGCATCACCAATGCTTTGGAGAGAGTCATGCATGCCAGGCAGTGTGGCATCCATGACCCTGAGCATCCATCTGGCGTACTGTTCACAACATCCCTGTACCTCCATGATGGACCAAAACATGCATCGAGTGACACATGCTGTGACACCTCTGACAGGGGATAGATGGACAGCAGTCTTCCTTCAAGCACCTCTGCCAATCTGCCTGTGTGGGACTTTGTCAGATCTCTGGCTATGGCTAGTGTCTACAGTCACAGATGCCATAGTCACCACACTCCCCTGTTTGATGCTACCACCCTCTGACTGCCCAATACCTGTGGCTGCTGGGGACGGGGTATGTGTGGGCATACTGACTATGCATGGGGACATTGGGGATGGATGTCAGATGTCAACCAATGGGACAGATTCAGCCCCCAACTAACCCACCTGTGCCTCACAATGGACACCATTATCATCAGAGTCTGATGAAACACTGACATCAAGTTGTGAGGGGGACACACTCCAAACCCCATGGTCACCTGTGAGGGGAAGACAACATGACTGCATTAATTCCTGCACTATAATGTTTGCTGATCAACACATGCACACACACACACACACACACACACACACACACACACACACACACACACACACACACACACACACACACACACACACGTGGGGTGTCACAAAGTTATTATATAGACCACATCTTCTAACTGATGCCATGCACAATACACAATCAGACCACAAAAGACACACTCTAGACAGGCCCTCAACAACATGTAGTGAAGGTACATCCAGTTAATGTTGCTAGTATTATACACCTGTGAAATATGTGACAAGTCAGAGTATGTAATGGACCTTCGCCTAACACACAGTACACCCATTTGCACAATACTAATGCACCCCTGTATAGCAGAGTGGCTACACATATAGAAAACTATTTGCTAATATGTTACAGCTCCTGCAAATATGCTATTGTGATTACCAATGTGATGCATTGCAGTGAACCCCATCACAAGTGAACATGCACGTATTTCAATATGGCTAAGCTTAACAGTTGTGTGCATGGCAAACTGGCAGCCCTTAACATGCCTAGTGTATAGGTGAGCCATAACATGACAGTTCCACACTCACCAGCTACAGGTTGATGCTCCCCTGCCACACCAGAGGTACCTATAGATTTGTGGGGGAGAGGTATTTTCAGCACACACAGATATGGCATTGGTACAGGATAATATGTGCATTTATCAACATCTGCAGTACAAGCTGTGATACTACCCAAATTGCTGACATTCACAATATGTGTGCACATGTGTGCGTTACAACACCTCACCCACAAAAGTAGACTGACCTGACATATGCATGCAGGTATGTAGAGGATGCCATATGAATGCTACAGTATTAACATGATGACCACTGGAGACTTACTTGGATGCTCCTCTGCCACAGAATCTGTGCCACTCACCTCCATGACATATGTAGGGATGGTTTCCTGTGGGCTGATGACTGAACCAAGATTTGCCAGGAACTCCTCTGTGACCGAGAG
Source organism: Protopterus annectens (assembly GCF_019279795.1). Lineage (NCBI taxonomy): Eukaryota > Metazoa > Chordata > Ceratodontiformes > Protopteridae > Protopterus > Protopterus annectens. Next base: position 142,607,183 of record NC_056741.1, on the reverse strand, counting down.
TTGTGCCAGCATGGTGCCTGGCCACAGCTGCATCCCTTTGCCGTGCATGTTGTATGAGATCAGTAGCATGGTGTCCAACCTGTTCATAGCTCCTGTCCCGGTGGCCCACATCATTCATAGGTTCATAGGTTCATAGGTTTATACTAGGCTATCTGCCCAAGGGCATTTACAAGCCTAGCCCATAGTTTTGTGGCTTACGCCACCCCTTTAGTATGGGGAACTATATCCATTATTTTGCTGTGCCTCTGTCAAGCAGTGACACTGAGGTAATCCCTGGGGTATATCTGCGATCTCCCATCCATTGGTCAAGATTTCTCTTGAACAAGGCCAGCAAGGTGCTCTGCCTCACATATACCGGGATTTTGTTCCACAGCATAGGGAGTCTTTGGGAGATGAATCTATCCCTCCAGCACGTCCTATTAATAGCCGTGTCGAGGTTTAAGTCTCCCGCCCTTGTGGCTCTGACGGATCTAGATTTATTGAGGTGAAGCATATTCATCAAATCTGGGTTTGACATGGCCTTGTATGTCAGGTACAGGTCACCTCTGAGCAAGCGGTAAGCGACTGAATAGAGCTGAAGTTCTTTCAGTCGGGCAGCATAGGACAGATTTTTGAGACCCTTTATCCTTTTGGTGAGGACCTTTTGTGGCCTCTCCAGCTGCTGCAAGTGTCGGGTCAGATACATTCCGAATGGGGCATTGTACTCAATCATTGGTCTGATGAGTGATGAGTATAGGGAAACTATGACCTCCCTTGATCTAGATGTGAATCCCTTCATGATAAGGTGGGCAATGTAGAAGGTCTTCCTAACTACTTTAGCTACATGGGTGTCGAATGACAGGCTACTGTCAACCTGAGTCCCCAGGTCCCTAATAACTTCTTCTGTGCTCAGTGGATTGCCACCTATATGGTAGCTAGGGGTAACCTTGTTTTTCCCGAAGGGTATGACTATGCATTTTTTGGCATTTAACTTTAGGCCATGGCTCTGGCACCAGTTATCCATTTCTGTGAGACCCTTCTGAAGGATATCTGTGTCAGATGTGTTTTTGACTACGGCGCCCAGTTTGCAGTCATCTGCAAACTTTGTCAGCCATAACCCTCCTGTGTTTGCTTGTACTTCGGAAAAGTAGATGCCAAACAAGAGTGGGCCCAGGACTGAGCCCTGTGGGACACCACTTGTGACAGGCTTAGAGTCTGACATGGCGCCAGCAACTCTGACCCTGTGGGTTCTGTCACTCAGCCAGTTTGCAACCCATCTTGTGATGTATGGGTTAACATTTAAGCTGATGAGTTTTTCAATGATACCCGAGTGGGGTATTGTATCGAAGGCTTTTGCCAGATTGAGGTAGGCTGTATGGACTGCCCTTCCCTCATCAATGGCTTTGGTGACTGTTTTGAAAAAGTCAACCAAGTTTAAAAGGCATGATCTGCCTTTGACAAAGCCAAACTGGGTTGGATCCAAAGTCTGCAAATTCCCTATGTCTTTATTTATGAGATCCATTATGATCCTCTCCATGGCTTTGCAGATAAGGCTTGTCAAGCTAATGGGCTGGTAATTTCCAGGGTCAGTGGAGGCACCGCCTTTATGAAGTGGGACCACTGTCGCAGTGCGCCACTCCCTGGGTACGTATCCAGAGGTGAGACTATGATTAAACAGCTGTCCTAACTGTGGGTTAAATTCCTCGTTGAGTTCGTGGAGCACACAGCCGGGGACACCATCAGGTCCCATGGATGCTGTGTTTTTTGCTTTGGAGAGAGCAGTTCTCACTTGGGCTAGAGATGTTTGGGGGCTGCAATCGTTTGGTATAGATATCTCTCCTTTTGGGGAGGGGGAGTTTGCACTGAACCTGTCAGCCAGTATGTTGGCAATGTCTGTAGGATCAGTAATCTTCACATCATTTTGAACTAGTTCTGAGCATATCTGGGAGTTTCCTCCCAGGTTTCTAACATAGCTAAAGAAGGCCTTATGATTGTCTTTTGAGTCTTTAGCTATTTTTCTCTCAAAGTTTGCTTTGGATGATTTTATGAGAGCTCTTAGTTTTTTACTTGTAGTGATCAAAGGTGTCTTACCTTTTAAGGATTTTGCTCTATCTTGTAGTAGCTTCCTCCTTTTGTTGTAGAGTTTGTTTATGGCTGGGGTCCACCAGACTGGATGCTTGCCTTTGGTACAAAGAGTCTTTGTTTTGCTTGGGATTGCCTTATCCATGCAGTCCTGTAGGTGCTGGTAGAAGGCATTTGTAAGTGATTCAGCAGCTTGTTGCTACCAGGTTTGTCCACAGTGCAGTGCGTTGTTGCTGGTTATGGTGACTCCTTGAAAATAGCACCCAGTAATGGAGTCTCAGGGCATCAATAATTGCAGCAGTCTTAGCTTCTGAGAAGGGTGAGTTGCAACATCTGTACATCCCACCTGAAAGACATGAACAGGGGAACACATCACAAGACTGCATACATTGCTCACCATTATGTACAGACCCTGCACATCCACTTTTGCCAGCACTATCCACCGCTAATCCCCCATCATACCCCCACTATCTATCAGCACAGCAGGTCTGTGGGTATCGGCAACATAGTGGCAATACAGCATGCTTTGCCCTCCTGATCCTGATGTTTCATGCTACTTGCTGCATGTGCTATGAGGTGTTGCAATGCATGTACCTGCTGCACCTATTACTGCTTGTTCTTAGCCTGCCTACATGGTCTGTTGTGGTGTCAGCCTCCTACTGTATTAGTAATCACCTGGTCTGTAGGCCCACCCCTCAGGTCTACCTGGCCTTCCTCCCTCAGTTTCTGGACTATATGGCTGGACCATGTCCTACAGTTTCCCCAGCCAGTGTTGTTGATATGGGTGTCCTGGCACTGTGTAGCACCTGCCTCATGTACAGGCATGGACAGCCATCTACAAACACCATCAAGGAACACACTATGTGACAGATGCAATGACAGTAGGAACCTGCAGTCCATGCTCTCTCCCTGTCAAGGCCACAAATTTGTCCCCAAACAGTTTGTCAACACAATCAGTACACCTCACACACCACCCACACCTACACAACATACACAAACATCTACAGTGGTCCTCAACATACACATCCACAAACAAAAGGGGATCTCTGGGGCAAAGCCACACATGAATGCCACAGCCATACACAGCACATACTACACATGGCCACACACCTGTGTCCCACAACCATGCAGGCATCAGCCCATGTCAAACATGTTACACATAGGGGACTCCAGTGGAGACACACTGGTGTGCCTCTGACCTGGCTGTTTATGTGGATGGTCACAGTTACTTGTGTGTCAAGTGACACACTCCACCATATTGCATGCACATTGCTGTCTCTCAACAACAGGTGGGTCTGTCACAGTACATGTTGGTGTGCCTGACCTGACATGCATGTCTCTGGACTATATGCAGTGAGACATGAGTGAGCACACTGGTTATGTGTCTCAGGCAGGTATGTCCCTATTCATATGCAGCATTATGCTGTCACCCAGACTGATGCCACAATACAATCAGGGAATGATTGCCCTTAACATGTGCACATTTATCCTGTGAAATTCCAGGGGTTCCAGTACCTGTGAGTCTGAGATGATATGGTAAACGGACCATGATGGTCTGCGAGAGATGGCCTCCATCTGTCTTCACTAATCTTCATGCATCTTGCAGTGGTTCTCGCCAGCCCCATAGTGACTTCATTAGTAAAAGTGGTAAAGTTATCACTACCAACATACAAGTGTCAGTGCAGCACACATTGAAGGCCATGCTGCTAAACACTATAGGTGTACACATGACTTTACCCTCATTGTAAGCAGTCCTAACCCTGGGAACTGCAGACATCTGTGCAGACACACAGACCATGGTTCAAAGCTACAGAGAACACCCCAGCCTTACATGGTCAACCATCCTATAATATATTCAGAAGCCAAAGTGTAGCCGGTAATGACATGGGGCATGGAGTTTCCATGTATATGAAACACATACACACCTCCATACTGTACAGGCAGTAAGATACACAAAGGGCACTGCAGGGGTAGTTCACCATTGCCAGCACACACCTATTCAAATAACAGCTAGCTACCGGTCACCACATGTGACCAGGAAGCCCATTCTGCCTATATGAACCTCAGCAACTGTATTAAGAGTTGAGTCTATACCTTGATCCCAGGTTGGTTGAATGACCCTAACATACATTGTAAGATGTACCCATGCCAGCACACAAAAGACCAGAGAGCCATCAACAGTGGAAGTACAAATAGCTTGGTGCAGCCAGCGGCTACCCCCACATGAGGTAAAGGTGTATTGCAATTGACATTACACAACACAGGTTACCACTACAACATCCCTACAGTGTCATCCTCCATGGCAAAGCAACCATCATGTGGTCACATTTGCAGCCACCATCTCCCACAATACCCAACTAAATAGGGTCAGCCATGCATACACCTCCAGTGTGGAATACATCCTCCTGGGGGGTATACACAGCCTCACAGCCCCCAGCCCCTTATTAAGGATGAGCACCAATATCCACACATACACACACACTATATGTGCATTTGTATAGATGCATGTAGTCAGGTATACCTGACAGACCTACATCATCCTCTGCTAGGATATGTATACCTGTCTGGTGGACATCTGCAATACATGCTGTCCATAACAGAGATGACATACCGCTGTCCGAGACAAAGTAGGGCAGGTACTTATTTTGGAGCAATGTCTCCTTAGCTTGTACATGAGAATGGGATCAGTCCTGCAAACCTGCACAACAAACACTAAGCTTATATTGTCTACATCCACTACAGACAGTCATCTCTCCTACTGCACATATGTCTGCAACAGCACAGGAAACACCTGCAGCTGCTCACTTGTGGTGCTCAAAGACACCAGCTATACTAGTGCTGTTGGTATAGCATATTGGATGTCTAACACTGACAGTGTAGGCTTCACCCCCTGTCTTCCCCATCAGTATATCAGGATATCTACAGTACCTCCCCCATCTCCTATATGTAGGGAATAGGTCACCACTGCCATGTGAAAGTCATGGCACACATCTGCTATGGGAGCCTATCACATCATAGGATGCATCCTACATGACCTCAAGCATAACCTTGCAACACCATAAGGAACTGTATTCAAAGGAGGACTGACTGCCTCCTTTGTCCCAGCCATTTGATGGATGACCACTGTCACTCCTTTAGACTAAGGTGGAGCGTCCCCTACTCAGTCACCTGGTAGACCCAGCAGCCTAACCAGGCTGTTCTGCAAGGCCATAGTACAGTTTATAGTGAACCCCATTAACAAGGACATTTGCAACCTGCACAGAGTCTATCACTCATACTTATGCTTTGTCAAGGAAAGGTTCATTTCTGTTACACTCAGTTGACCTCTATGACACAGTCACCAAAGCCATGGATGGGGGGGGGGAGTGCAAACTGCCTACCTTGACCTGGACAAACTCTGTGATGGTATAACCCATGTGACCATTATAGATATAACACTCCCAAGTATGCATCACTCCATAGGAAACCACACAACCCTCCTATTCCACCTCAGGCAGTTGACCCATAACTAGGTATGTACCTCTCGTTCCGTGTTTGGGCCTCTGTTATGTGTGATGTACACTTCTAAGGTGCATGTAACAGCAATTAGCCTATGTCGAACCATGTCTGTGGATGACTGCATGCTGTGTGCCATCACTGGATTGCCTGATGATGTGGACATCTGCCTAGGAGGGTCCTCACACAGATACATGTCTGTTGCCAAACACATGGCCTCAGGACACATACCAGGACATGCACTGTCAACCGCTTTGAAGAGAGTGACATCCCCAGTATTATCACAGTACTAACAACATCCAAGGCATGCAGTCAGTCATGAGAGAGCTGTGGACACAGGTGTTTGGCAACATGACATTTCAACCCAATGTTGCTTCCATTGTAAGTTAAACTTTGAACATGGCCCATGTCATACATAAGGGTATGTCATCAAGGGACATGGTGTATAAATATCCCCATACTCCCTCCATGAGACCCACTATTGTGTATAATTCCCTGTTCATAATTCACATCACACAGCACATGCAGCAGCTGGGGACATCACAGAGGTTCCCCACCAGGGAATACCAGAGCATCAAATATCTACCATATATTGATAGGCTATAATGCCAACCCTCTATCCAGTTTCATACATACTCCTCAGGGGTGACCTCAGTGTGGCATGCAAGGCAATCATGGACTCCACATTGCTGGGACTGCTGCAAGAGTGCAAAACATGCTCCAATCTGTTAACACACACACATACACACACACACACACACACACACACACACACACACACACACACACACACACACACACACACACACACACATACACATGCCCACAACCTGGTGTGTGACAGGAACTGGGCTTGTTGGCAGCTCAGATGTGTGTCCCACACAATCACCCTGCAGTGAAATGGGTTCCCTCTCCACATCAGGCAGGGTAGGTATTTATGCCTTTGCAGGTGTAACCTGGATAACTGGATGATTAACTGCATGCACACCTTTGGGATACCACCTGTGTCCCTGTTGGACTGGGGCAGCAGGTGCTACCTTGCATACACATGGGCTAACATCTGGCCTAGGCATGTGGCTGCTCAGGGCCCATAGCCTAGTAACCTCATATGGTACCAGGAATACCAGATATGGCCTGAGTGCTGTGACAGACTGTGTTGTTATGTGTCCACAGCCATCACTGTCATCGATTGTTGGGTGTCCCCTATGGGCAATGTTACAGTACCATGTCATCTAGCCTACATACGACAAATAGGTGAGTGCTACTACAAGTGCATGTGGACATTCCAGCAATATCTGTGTTACACAATAATTGAGAGCAATGCATATGGAATGTAGGGTGTCTTCCCCACAGATGTCCAACATCTGCAGTACACAGATGTTTACAGAATGTGTACATGTGCCTGATAGATGTAGATTCCCTGCCAGACAAATGTGGATTTCTGCACACTAGTTGGACAATACATGATGGTTGTCCCCAGAGTTTGGGGAATGTGTCTATGACATGACAGACCCCTCGGAACACAGTAATGGTACATGAATATCTGGTACTGTATTCATTTCCTTACATTGCCTGCTCACTATGTACGCACTGCTGCTGAGGCAGAGCCAGTGTCTCCCCCACTACTAGTGCATATGACCTGTTGTCCTGCTCCAGGGTGTAACCAGGTATGCTAGCCATTGGTGTCAGACAATGAGATACAGGTGTGGAGTACACACTGACCTAGCCAGAGAATATCAGGAATGGTTATGGACACCTGGATAATCTTTGAACTAAGCTTGTATGACATTCACAGACTGAGAGGGGCTCACTGGCAGTACATGATGTTATCCGCCAGCTGTATCCACCAGTACTTACTGTCACTACTGTACAACAGATAATCCAGTAGCAGTCATATGTGACCTGACCATTGCTGGGGTGACTCAGGGGCCAGAGTTGTGATATATGTCACTGCAGACAGCGCCATAAGGGATGGCCATAGGTGCTAGACAGCAAACTAACCGCAACATGTCATTTCAAGAACTGTTGTTGAGACCTACTGTTGAAATTCCTATTTTCAATGGCTGCATCCCACATCTGCATTCCATTACATAATTAATTAAATGACATACCTGGTATAGTGCTGTACTGCTTTGTGTGAAGAAATAGAGTGGTAGACTCCTGGGAAATCACAGTCTATCTTCACAAAAAAGGTGTCAGATCTGTTTACCATAGGCAGCAGCTTGCCTTTTATAGATAATGCTCATGAACAGGTGATTGCCTGCACACCAGTCTGTGACTCACACTTGCTAATAGCATCCAGAACAACTGGGTTGCCTTTTCATCAGCCAATGGCATGGCAAAATAGTGCTATAATTAAGGCCTTCATGTAGCCTTGCCCCTTTTCCTGGCCTGTGAGGAGGACATTATCAAGGTGTGGGAGCTACAGCATCACAAAGTGTAGGGAGAAATGCTGTCCACTATGTGGATTGATGTGTTATGTCCACAGTTTTGCATGCTACATCTGGCCATTGTTAACAGACTTTCAGATTCTGTAGCAGTGTGCTATTTAACAATGTGTGTTAAGGTCAGTACGGAGATAGGCAGATGTGAGTGTCATGCATCCTTTTTATTTGAATGCTGCAGTTGATGCTGGTCTATCAGCTGTGTATGTTTGTAGGGGGAGACTGGGACACATGTCCCTTTCACCTGAGCATTCCCTCCAACCCTTTATACATGGGTGTTGTGTGGATGCCCTGTTCTAGGTGTTTGGGAGGTATGTTAGGTCTGTAGCAGGTAGCTGGACATACTGCTGCATGTGTAGCGGGCCACATCTGCTGTATTCTGGCCAGGAGTCAGACTAAGGATTGTGAAGACATTGGGGGACAGCAAGCTGTTACTGTCAGTGAGGGAGTGATGTCAGTAGTTGTGTCACAGCATGGCCAAGTTGAGGGTACCCCTAACAGTCCAGGTGAAGCATATGTCTCTGGTACATATGTTACATAATAGTGCCATCCAGAGAGTGGTAGGTGACATGTAGAGCACATATTCATATTTGTGAAATGTGCCCCACCCTGCAGTCCTTTAACATGCTACTGTGGGTGGTAGTGACTGCAGTAGGAGCAGCCAGTTTTGCTGGACATTGCAGGGCTCATTTATTCCTATGTAGTATTGACATGCATGTAGTTGCTGTGCCGCGGACTGAACTGTGGGCCAGGACTGTGGGTGTCCAGATGTGACACATGCTAGTCATATAACAGCTAGAGCTACTGAGTAATTATTATGGTAGGTGTATTTGTAAGACATATATGCATGCATACAGTGTGTTACATAGGATTGCCATGTACATGTGTAGCCATATGGGTATGGCATGTGACACTGAGCTGTCTGTCATAATTTTGGACCATCAATCTGCACTGCCTTGCCAGTATGTCAGCACACAGAATAGGTTTTATGACAACCCTGCCATAAGTAGAGGGCACAACTGTGGACATTCAGCAACAGTTTGTGTGGTTTTTAGCTTTACCCTATATTGTAGGCCTCCTGTACATCCAGCTGCATTTATTTGTTTGTGTACTGGTTCAGTGTCTGTGTCAGAGCCCCACGTACACTGTGATATGTCCTAGTATATATAGAAATAGTGTGTCACTGGCAATCAGGATATGTTTGTAAAAACAGTAGTTATTCTCCAAAGCTGTGTTGGCCTAGTGGTCTAATGTACTATACTGTAGTTGACAGCAGCATGGATTTAGTGCTAGACAGGGGTGTCTTTTTTCCCTAATGTTACATCACTGTACTGTATGATATATTTATGAAAGCATCATTAATTCCCCAGAGCTGAGTTGGTCTAGTGATTGTAGTTCAGAGGGTCCTGAGTTCAGTACTTGGCAGAGTTGTCTTTTTTCCTTAATGTTACATCATTATACTGTAAGATATATTTACAAAAGCATCAGCAATTCCCCAAAGCTGAGTTGGCCTAGAGGTGTGTTGCTCTGACTGAACAGAGGGTCCTGGGTTCAAAACTTGGCAAGGCTGGTTATTTTATTGATGTGCAGAACAGAGTGTGAATCAGATATGGTAATTAAAGCAGTTTTAAGTGGGTTTGTGCAGGTTTGCGAGACATGCCGTGATGCCAAGTGGCTCTTAGCTCTGCTTAAACTCATGCTATTTTCAAAAAAAAAAGAAAAGAAAAAAGGGGTGATAGGAAAGTGGTGAAATGAGGGCAAGCAGGGGAAAAACATTATGAAGGGCAGCCAGGGATGTGCAGGATGGGTTCAGGAAAGGACCATAGCTCTCCATTTCTTGTGCAGCAACAGCTGTGCATGATGTGGATAATTTGGAATGTTGAGCCTCACACCCCACAGGGAGGGGTGTGGGCAACATAACTTTGTTGATTAATTCATGGGATAATTGATTCATGACAGTGTACATGAGTGCAAAATGGATAGCTATGTATAGGAAAAAATAATTTTTGGGACAGTTGCCCCCTTTTTTAAGGTGAGGGTAGGATGCTGGGGAAGATTTCTAGGTACATTTGGTGAGGCAAGTTGGGTAGGAGAGGTTTTGTTTGCAGTCAGACAAGACAGCAGACAGGGGTGGTGCATAACAGATGAGGGGAGTAAACACCTTGGACGGTGAGAGTGGTTTTTGTATCGGAGGACCAAGTGCCCTCAGATGGAAACAGTGAGACCGAGGTCCCCTCCCATGGGCAGTCACTCCTTCCCCTTTACAGCTCTAAAGGTGACTGTGCTGGGGGCTGGGCACCAGGGCCAGCCTCTCCCTTGAGGTGCACCAGTGTGCATTTCATTATGCAAATCCCACTGGATGACCCAGCACACCATCTCTGAGAACTGATTGTGGGTGACATGATCCTCTCCACTCCCACGCCCATGGGTGGATGGGCCCCACCCCTGATGTGGTTCCACCTGAGGGTGGTGCAAGACCAGCAGAGGAGGCCACTCCAGTTTGGGTCCCAGATGTGCTGGGACCCAGTGCCATGGCCAGATGAGTTGGGACAGGTGGATTTGCAGGGATCGGCCTACCCAAAAGTGCTATGGTGCTGAGGTTTGTCAAAGTGTATTGGTTAGTCATGAACAAAACTTTTCAACGTTAGTTATAACAGCATGCATGGGTGTTCCAATTAACCCAGAACAATAGAACTGCATAGCATACAGAACACAGGCATAAATGGAACAACAGTCATTACTGTAACAGCATGCCAGTAACAGTTATGGCAAAAAGCCAACAACAGTGGAATTTTAACAAGGTATGGTAGTATGCAACCATTAAAATACATAACTAATAATACAACACAAGGCCCAACATTAGATTTTGAGAACAACATATGTGTAAATGAAACCATACTCGTAGTATAAGAAGAATAATTTGTGATGCAGATAAGGGGTGGGGGAAAGAAAAACATTTGATTAACAACTGTACAGGTTTATATTTCTAACAACAGTACTGCTCAATACTCTACAGATCTGCCCTTACTTTACATCTACATGTGCCCTATAGCTTCTGTAGCACATACATACCTCTCAAGCTATCAACATGGCATGGTATGGGCCTAGCTGTCAGAACTATAGGTACATAACTACAAGGGACTCATACATATCAGGGTTGCATATATGACTAACAAGGTGTACTGTGCACTGATGTTGTGTAAGTGTGCTACTGGCATATTTCAACTGGATTTATATCTGTGTCCAAGGTTACTTGCAATGGTAATTACTAGCCGTGACAGCATGACACTTGAGAGACATGTATTGTGCACAGTGCATGGAGTATATACCTATCCCAGTGTCATTTGTAGGCATGGGGTTGGACTATCATCACACATTCACAGACGCACCAGGCATACAGCCATACCAACAGTAGAACATTTAATTTGTCTAATTCAGTTGGAATACTGCTGTACTTCATGCCATTTTATTTAATGGTGTTTTACCATAGTATACCCTTCATATAGCTACCACAGACATTTCTTTACCTGTAAGTGCTGCGGGGAAAATATCTGTTAACACTACGTGACTGTGTCTATACTACTTGTCTGTTACTGTAAATACATCTTAGTACCAGTCCCTAGATTCAAACCCTGGTCTGTGCATGGAAAAATTAACAACATATGCATTGCTTATCACACTGGGCTGCTGAGCTACTAGTGTGTGCTGGTTGACTGATTTGTACTTACAGCTCACCTGTTGACAATGTCTGACCTGGTAATATAGGTAGAATGTCATAGAGGACTGCAGTGACAGTTGAACATACATGCATGAGATTCAAGCATAACCGATATAGTAGGTGAGCTGTGTATTACTACTTGGAATGTAGGTGTAGGCAATATATCCCTAGTGGGTGGGAATATGTGAGATGTGTACAGACCATATAAGGGTGCTGGGGTGCCTACCCACCCATATACATTTGCAGATGGTGTATTTGAGTCTACAGATATTACAAACTCATACTTGCATCCATCAGCGTACTTACATTCAGGAATGTGTACAGCTGAAATATAAAGGTTAACAGAAGACAATCCTGAAGGAAATACACTATAAAACTTTACACATTAACATTCAAGGTTCAGATCTTAGTGCAGAACATATATCAAATTACATTCTATCTTGTTGTACAGCTACACGTCTACACTTTAGCATTACAGTTCTTTATTGGCCAAACATCAGTCACTTCATATTTGCTGTGGAGCACCTGAAAAATTGGATTTCTTCAACAACAGACCTGAATACACACAACAACTGGGAGAAAAATGCTTTATTGAGGGTGACATGACACAGTGGTTTATTCCATTCACAATTCTGACTGCACTTGTACTGTATATCCTGTAGATGATGAATGAACGTTATTTATTACCTTCACATTTCACTCACAGTTTACTTTATTACATGATCCTTCGTATTAATACAGTATATACTTATGTTGTTCCTGCACATTATTGCATAGTACCTGCCATTACACACTTATAGCAGTCTGGGTTTGGGAACATATTCATTGCAGTACACTCAGGACAGACTATACCTACTGGCAGTTGCCAATGTACACTTTCTTATTTATAGTACTATATATTGCAAGATAGATCTGTACTCACCACACTGTTGGTGCATCCTCACTAGGTGCACTGCATGGGTCTCCAGGTTGTGAGTCCTCTCCTCTGCAGCTGTGGGAAGGGAAACACACCATTATGAGTACCTGTCTATCAGATATTCATGTTAGTATTTGGTAGGGCAATGGTTCCTATTCATACTAATTTCTGGGGCACTGTGGTCCCGAACATCTTGGATCCATTGGGCCAAGAGTGCACTCTTCCTCTGCTTCAGGTTATCATAATGATGACGCACCTGTTTACCAGTGTGGGGGATTCCAGTAGTATTGTTGAGGTCACGTGCCAGATGGTCCCAGGCCTCAGATTTATACTCAGAGCCCTGGTACTAGCCCTGCAGCAGTCTGGCATCACGGTTATGATGAGGTGTCCAGCCATGACCCTGGACTCCAACATGCCCCAGCACTGTGCATGAAAGCGCACTCCCTCTCTGACTCCAGCCATAGCTCCTGCAGTGATAAAACTCCAACAGGTTCTGGCTGTATTCCCACTTGTGCATTTTAAATAAGGCTGTTTTCCCAACTTTGCTGCCATTGACCATTTTTAAAAATGCTTAGCTCTGCTTAGCACCATGCAAACCTGCTGAGCTGAGCAGTACTTAAACAGGGGAGTGCTCAGCAATGCTTAGCAGTGTGCAAACCCGCTTAGCTGAGCTAAGGACTGCTTTAAGTCAAAGTGCTTGACAATGCTTAAACCAGCTAAGTGGAGCTGAGCATTGCTAAGCATTACTAAGATGGGTCCTGTTTAAGCATTGATTAGCTTGGCTTAGCAGTGCTTAGCAAAACTTAGCTAAGTGAAAACAAGATTCTTAATTAATAAAAAAAAATATTGATATTAATTACTCATTATTGATACTTTAAATGTATGTGTTTTACTTTACATGACCTCACCCTATGTACTTTCGTTACATTACCTTAAGGTGTGACTGTACTGTATTGGACACTTGTGTTTCACTGGAGGTTTTCACCTCCTATCTCCACTGACACTGGGATTCTGGATCAGCTGCACTAACCTGGTTAACAAATATCAGTAACTACATCAATAAAAAAAATAAAAAAATGTATATAGAAATGCTTTCGATGAACAAGCGGAATGGCCTGTCTGGCTATTTGAACCATGCAGCTACTGCACACAAAGCCATGACTCTAACCATTTAGCTAACTTGGATGGGAAGATTTCAGCTATACATTTCTCTATAGCTTTTCCTTATGTTTAAGCACTGCTGAGGAAAGCGCCGCACAACACAAACCCACTCAGCCATGCTTAAACTTGACCTTTTGTATAAAAAATAAAAGCATCTGGTGTCTATTTTTAGATGCCTGGTATGTTTTTATTGCTAAGCGTCGTGCAAACAAACACATAAAAAAATAAAAAAAAAGCAAGATCAGATTTTCTCACTTAATTTTAGTGCCGTACTGCATTCTGACAGTACAGGGGTGTGTTATGGACACTGTAACACACCCCCTGTGTGACATAAATGTTAAAAATTATAAATAAGTGTCCGAGGACACTTTGTTTAATATTTTAGTACTGTACGTCAATCTGACAGTACAGGTGTGTATTATGGACACTGTAACACACCTCCTTTTTAACATAAATGAAATATTTATAAATAGGTGTCCGAGGACACTTTCTTTCATGTTTAAGTGCTGTATGGCACTCTGACAGCACAGGAATGTGTTATCCTTATGTAACATAAATTAAATATTTATAAATAAGTGTCCAAGGACACTTTCTTTCATGTTTTAGTGCTGTACAGTACTTTGACAGTGCAGGGGGAGTGTTACACATCTCCAAGAACTGTAACACACCCCCTAGCACTGATTCAGTAACCATGTACATATCTCCCCCTCAGTAGCACACCTTCATTAATATGTAAGGCACACTGCCGAGGGAGAGCTGCAGATAAGGACACTGTCCACTCCATGTAGGGCTTGCACTATTCCTACATGGAGTTTATTAAATCTGGAGGTGTGTTTACTCATATCTTATGGAAGCCAAACAGTAACTTTTAAACTTGTGAAGCATTAAACCAACAGTGAACAGTTGCCATGTACTATGACTCTAAGATAAAGATCTCATCAACAGAGTAGAAGGTTATCAAAACTAGAAAATGCAGAAATCAGAAGGAAGGTACTCTTACTTACCTGTCATCAAGTAGTACTCAAAGGCATTTCATCTAGATGTTATTGTCCTCTTATATTCAGCACTGATCAGACCCATTATAGAGTACAATGCTCCATTTAGAATGTACCTTACAGGTTATCTCAACAAATTCACAAAGCTCCAAAGGTTCCTAACAAAAATGATCACTGGTCTTAAAAACCTTATTAATCAGGAGAGTCTGGAAGTTCCGTCCTGTTAAGAAAACCACTCCCTCCAGCCCTAGCGACTACAGACCAGTCACTCTGACATCCACTGATATGAAATGTTTTCAGCGGCTGATCAAAAAGCATCTTTAATTATGCCTACCTCCTGATTTTGACCCTCTGCAATTTGCGTACAAAGCTAACCAATCCACAGCTGATGCCATAACAGTAACACCACACATCTCCCTTGAGCATTTAGAGGGAAAACTATGTGAGGATGCTTTTCATAGACTTCATCTCTGCATTTAATACTATGGTACCAATGCAGGTGACAGAAAAATTGGCACATTTAGGAATCAGTAAACATCTCTGTAACTGTTTCCTGGACTTCCTGATTGAGAGACCAAGATGGTGTGTTCGGGTAAGAACACATCAAAGTGCATCGCGATTAACACCGGGGTTCCACAGGGATGTGTGCTCAGCCCACTATTATTTACCATCCTGACCCATGACTGCTATGCTAAGCACAGGTTCAACTATATCATCAAGTTTGCTGATGATACCAGAGTTGTTGGGCTCGTCACAAAGGAGGATGAAAGGGCATACAGAGAGGAGGTGGCATCTCTGATCAGTTGGTGCAAGGAGAATAACCTTGACCTGAATGTCAGCAAGACTAAAAAGATCATCATTGACTTCAGGAAAAGGAGAACAAACCACCCAGTGCTCAGGATCAATGCTGAGAGTGTGGAGAAGGTTAAGAGTACGAAATTCCTGGGTGTACATACATCAGAGAAACTCATGGTCGGGAAACACCAGCCAACTGGTCAAGAAAGTGCAGGAATGCCTCCACTTTTTAAGAAAGCTCAAAAAAGCCAAGCTTCCTCCCTCATATTCTCTTCATCTTCTATAGAGGTGCAGTAGAGAGCATCCTCACCTGCAACTTCACACTGTGGTTTGGAAGCTGCACAGTTACAGAAAAGAAGGTGCTACAAAGTGTGGTGAGGGTTGCAGAGAAGGTAACAGGTTCCAGTCTTCCATTGATAAAACAACTTTATTCTACAAGAAACATCCAAAAGGCCACCAGAATAATACAGGGCACTATGCATCCTGTGCATGGCATCAGGCAGGAGATATTGCAGCATCTGCTGCAGGACTACAAGATTCAGTAACAGTTTCTACCCTACAATGATTAGACTTCTCAACTCAGACACTAGTCCCACAAGTCTGGACACATATTAAGTCAATTTTATTTATTTGTGCAATATATACTTACATATATTCCAAGTAATTGCAATATGTATTTATTATATCCATAGACAGTATTATTTAACTCATTCAAGTGCAATATTAGACAAATAACTTAGTTATTTCAATCTATAGTGTATGTATTACTTTAAATAGGGTAGTTAATTTAACTCAGGGGAGGGTATTCTTTTTGTATATGAGTGTTGGTAAATGTCTCTCCTCTTTCTTACATGTATTGGGAGTACTATTGTATTTGTTAGTTATGGTTATTCCTCTACTTGTATGTGTTGTTTCAATTTCCTTTGTAATCTCAAGAATTGAGCTGAAGCATGAAATTTCATTTAGGCTACACGTGTGTACTTCTAAATAACAATAAAGTTTACTTTGACTTTGATTTAACTTTGTTACTTGGTGATAACTTGCCCTGAGGGAGGATCTGTGTCTCACTTAATGGTCATTAGGTATCTGCTGGTCCTTGACCTCCTATCTCTCAGTACAAATAACTCATCTGGAACTAGAACCAGAGACTTAAGTTTTCATCAACAGGAAAACAGAACTTGATAGAGAAATAGATCCATCACCCTTTGCCTCCACCTTCTCTGCAGTGAACTACTTCAGGTTAAACAATGTAATTCTATATCTTCGTCCAAGTTGAACCTGGACAACTAGTAGGCTTTCAGATTTATCCTGAGACTATCCTGGGACTAACTGTCTTCTTCTTCCTTGAGAATAGAGGTATAACCTGTGGGTGGGTATTGGTAAGGCATACATGGTCATTAAACTAAAACAGCTTTGAAATGTCTATGAATTTTGTGAAACAATGAATGGTGGAATAACAAAACAAAGTAATACTCACATACATCTGTAGGCATTTTGTTTCCCAGTTCCTTTCATTTGTATCATGAAATGATCTTCCCTATTGGTACAGCACCCCTAATGAGTTCCTGTCCATTCTTATAGCTATTTCCCATGGTTTTGCCCCACACCCAAATCTTATGGAGCTTTGTGTTGGGCAGCAAGGATCAAATGACTCAAGTACAAAGTATATTCAGTCTCAACCAGGGACCACTGGGAGGGGGTATGCTTTAGGGTTCAGCTCTGAGTCCACTGCTGTTCATACTGGTGATGGGCTACATTTGCAAACAGGTTGGAGGGGCAGATCAACAAAGTTGCCGTATGCAGACAATGTGGCATTACATGTAGACTCTGAGCAGGAACTTTAGCAAAGGATATGGGAATGGAGTACAAAACTGAAGGCACATGGAATGAAACTGAGTACAGATAAGATTTGTAATGGCAGCAAATAGAGGAAATCAAAAGGAGCTGAGAATTGAGTTAGAAGGGAAAATACTGGAACAGGTTAACCACTTCAAGCACCTGGGAGGGGTGATTAAAGCAAAGGGAGGTCTTAATGAGGAGGTCAAAGCTAGAATCAGAGGGGCTGCAGTCAAATGGCACAGAATGTCAGGAGTAGAATATGAGAGAAGAATGCCAAAGAAACTGAAAAGCAAGGTATACAAAACTGTGATGCACTCAGTACTGCTGTTAGGTACAGAAACCTGGGCAGTAAAGGCATAGCAGTAGAGGAAGCTAGAGGGGCTGGTGATGAAATGCCTGAGACTGGTGGTAGGATGCGCATTATGGGACAGATGAAGAAATGAGGGCATGAATGCAGAAGCTGAAGTAGCTCCAGTAGCAGAGAAGGTCAAAGTGAACAGATTACAGTGGTTGAGGCACATGTGCAGAAAAGCAGATGACAATCTGGTGAAGAATATTTGATACAGACAGGAAGAAGGCAAGAGGAAGTGAGAGCATCCAGCAAAGGAGTGGATGAAATGTGTGAGAGACATGACAGATGAAGAACGTAAGGGAGTGGCACTGAATTGAGAGAGATGATGACAGTTAACCCGAAACCTCAACCCCATGTAGAAAATGAGAAAAAGTGGGTTGGAGATATTTGTTCTTGCATCTTCGGTCAGCCCTACATTGACTTGTACATTAGGGTAGACTGTTAGGTTAGGACCAGGAATTACCTTAAACATTACACCATGTAGCACAATCACAACAAATATATAGTGCTATACCACCTGGATTTATAAATGACTCAGCATGTCGAAAGGATACCCCAGCTCTGACACTGGATGGAAAATTTCAGCGCTGTAGACAATGAGATCCTGATGCAAACTCTCATGTAACATGGCTGACATCTTTTGGGGGAGGGGACACCGATCAAGGTGAATGGAACTAGGTATGACAGTCCTTGTTGCAGGACATCAGTGCCATGGATGTGCAGATCAGGAGAACACACTGGCGACACTTGCACCTTACATATATGATTTGCCTGGCCAGGATCAGATAATGGCAGATTGTAATGATCTTCCAGGATATGATTGTATCACATATCTGTCTCTGTATAGAAATGATGTACCATGCATTATCCCTATTGCTGGTATGGCTGCTAGTGATAGAATGCCTTAACCCCAACCATGTTTTCATGGAAGATACACCAGGTGGGTACTACCTAGCTGTTAATTGCCTATAATTCTTAGACATAGTGAATGTAGGATAATCTAATCTGCATGATGCATATTTCATTTCATAGGTACCAAAGGGCAAAAGCTGTAATACCTTGCCACCATAGAAAGTCAGGTTTGGTGCAACATAACTTGCAGCATGAACACCTTTGCTCTGTATGTCACATAAATGCCCTAGTAGCAGATGTCATTGGGCTTGCCTTGGTGTTCTGTACACTATTGACAGAATATGTTATAAAGACACGTTAGAAAAAAATCATTCAGAATTAGTACCTATCTAAAACAAATGGTCTCTTAACTCATTGTTTCTTCCAAGAGTATAGTCATCAGGGAAGCAGAGTTCCTGTGTATCCTGTACAAGTATACTTGACTTTACAGGAGACTCCACCCAAAATAAGTGCACTCATTACTGTTTTCAAAGCCATTAATTCCCAACAACCCTTACTCAAAAAGGTAGAAAGAATATAAACTTTGACCCTGCCAAATTCCAACAAGAACTAAACTCATGTAATTGGTCTATTCTAAAACACCTCCCCTTAGAGGAAGCAGTAGCATACTTTAACAACAAATTCCTTGAGATCCTTGATTTGCATGCACCTGTTCGTTCAAAGAGAACAAAGGCAAAAACTGTGCCATGGCTTCTAAAGAGTCTAAACTCAAAATTACCCTTAGAAACAAAGCATGGGCTTTATGGCGTTTTTCTAAAGACCCCCAAGATCACATTAAATACAGGCAATCCAGGAACGAAACTAAAAAAATCCATTTTACAAGACAAAAAAACAATACTACTGTAATTTACAGACAGTAAATCAAAATAACCCTCAGGAATTTTGGGCAGGTTTAAATAATCTACTACATCCTGGACAAACTTCAACCCCAATCCCTGCTGCTACTATTGATAAAACCCCTGAAGATGTTTCTGACAGTTTTAATCGATTCTTTACTGAGACAATTCAAGCCCTAGCTAGCCAACTACCTCCTAGCTCCCCTGATCCTGAAAGTAGCACCCTAGAAACTTACTCACATTCAGCTTCCAACCAGTCACTACTTCACTTATCCATACCTTGATCAAAAAATTAAAACCCACTACATCTTCTGCTGATCAACTCCCTGCTGAGTACCTACAAAAAGCAGCTGATGCTATTGCTTACCCTGTCTCAATACTAATCAATTGAACCATAGTAGAAGCTAAAATTCTCACCATCTGGAAAATATCCTATGTAATCCCACTTCACAAAGGAGGCAACTCTACTGAATTCTCCAATTATAGGCCAATAGCTATACTCTCTCCACTTGCAAAGATTATGGAAAAATGTATTCATAGACAACTCATGCACCACCTAATCCAGAATCACCTTATGGCAGACACTCAGCATGGCTTCTGTCCTCATCACAGCACTACTTCAGCCCTCCTAGCCTTTACCAACATCATAAACCATAATCGCAACAACAGTTATATATCCTCAGCCCTCTTCTTGGATCTTTCCAAGGCATTCGATATGGTTGATCACCAACTTTTAATCCACACCCTGCAAACATTCTGTCTAGATACTAGAGTCCTTCAATGGTTTCAATCCTACCTGAATGGTCGACAGCAGGCTGTCCTCTGGCAGAACAAACTTTCTAACCTTCTACCTAACACCCTTGGAGTACCAAAAGGCTCTATACTAGGGCCCTTGCTGTTCTCCATCTTCATTAACGACCTTTATACTGTCATCACAAAAGTCAGCTGTATCCAATATGCTGATGACTCTACACTGATTTTCTCGGCCACATCTCCAGTAGAGTTAGACCACCTTTAATACAATAGAAAACCTACTTTCTGAACGTCGTCTGATCTTAAATCCCAAAAAAACTAAAATGCTGTTATTTTCACCAACACATAGGTCTACTGCTTTCACCTTTACCATAAATTCAAATGATGGCACAATAATCTCCCCTGACCCCTCTACAAAACTATTAGGTGTCATCATAGATAATAATCTAAAATTTGACCTACATGTTAACCAAACTAACAAAACCATCAATAAAAAACTAGGGTCACTTTACAGAATAAAAGACTTCCTAACCCCTCCAGCTAAAATTGCCATAGCTCGCTCTCACCTTCTTTCAACCCTTCTGTATGCATCCCCTCTACTCTCGAATTTAAACAAGACGGTCCTTAACAAACTCTCAATTTGCTACAACCACATTGCCAGGTTTGCCACTGGGCTGCCATTTAGGACACATCATTGCATCAGTCTAAATCAGCTTGGGTGGCTTGAACTACCCAGCCTAATGCAGTATAACCAACTGATTATGGCCTATAAAATCCTCTATAATCCGAACAATACTCCTGCACTTAAAAATATTATCACCCCCTATAACAATCCTAGACCGATTCAGTCCTCTAACAAACTACTAATTCAGACTAGCAAAATTAATGACACAGCTGGTGACTCTCTCTTTGCAAACTCTGTAAGTAGATCCTGGAACTCTCTTCCAGCTGAAATTACCTTACTTTCCACCTTAGGTCAATTTAAAACTAGACTCAAACAACATTTGTCACAACTGGCTATGTCACTGTATCAAGCCTGGCTAACTCTGTCTAGAATGTGTAAAAATCTGTTAACCAGTTTACTTTGTAATTTAATTTAATCCTGACTTGCACTCAGGATTAACTGTAACCTGTGGAACATGTTTAACTTGCTTACTTATGTAATCTCTGTAAATAGTTTGTTTGTAATATGTAATGCTGGTATTATGTAATACTGTATCTGCTTACCCTTGGAGCTTTTCTCCCCGGGCCTCCACTGAAAATGGACATGCATCCAGTCGGACTATCCCGGTCAATAAATGTAAAATAAATAAAATAAATAAATAATTTTTGAAGCACTGGTAAAGTTACATACAAATACTAAGGCAGGAATGTAACAGCTATACACACTGACCTAATTTGCTTCTTCTAGACTGATTTGCATGTTCCCTGTGTACTCACCCAGATGCTCAAGATGTTTGGATAATGTAGCGTGTACATTGGAACACATTTTAGATTTGATGCAAAATCTAGTTATTCTGGACAAAAACAAAAGAAACAGGTAAAATCACACAGGGACTGGGACTCACCCTGTTTACAGAAGCATTGCTGTTTGCTCCGCCTCCTGAAGATCTGAATGAGGCTGTTTGCCACAAATGACTTGAAACTGTGCTATGTCCAACCTGGAAATTCTTCAACAGAATCTGGAAATCTACTATCCTTGCTATGGTTAGAGATTTATGAGATTGCAGAAAAGGTTATACCACTAGAAAATGGCTCACAGGTACTAGAAATATAGGGAGATTGTAATACAGATCAATAATCAAATTATCTCCATACCTAAATGTAAAACATGGATTGGAGAAGCCTGTTAGCTAGACCTTGTTCAAAGTGAATTCTCTCTCCTCCTTAGCTCTTGTCCCACTGTATATTCAGAAATTGGGGTAAAAAACATTGATAGTCATGCTATCTATTTTTCTTGCATATAGTTAAGACAGGCACTGGGTGGCAGTGAATTGTTACCGAATAGGTGGGTAACTACAGCAGAGCTAGTAAGAGAGATGGCTAGAAAGGTGCTTGGTGTGACATCTGGAAAGAAGAAAGAGGACAAGGAGACCTGGTGGTGGAATCAAGAAGTACAGGAGAGTATACAGTGAAAGAGGTTGGCGAAGAAGAAGTGGGATTGTCAGAGAGATGAAGAAAGTAGACAAGTGTATAAGGAGATGAGGTGCATGGCAAAGAGAGAGGTGGTGAAGGCTAAGGATAAGGCGTATGAAGAGGTGTATGAAAGGTTGGACACTAAGAAGGGAGAAAAGGACCTGTACTGATTGGCTAGACAGAGGGACCGAGCTAGTAAAGATGTGCAGAAGGTAAGGGTGATAAAGGATAATGAGGGAAATGTACTCACAAGCGAGGAGAGTGTGTTGAGCAGATGGAAAGAGTACTTTGAGGGGTTGATGAATGAAGAGAATGAGAGGGAGAGAATGTTGGATGATGTGTGGATAGTGAATCATGAAGTGCAGTGGATTAGCAAGGAGGAAGTAAGGATAGCTATGAAGAGGATGAAGAACGGAAAGGCTGTTGGTCCCAGATGACATACCTGTGGAAGCATGGAGGTGTTTAGGTAAAATGGCAGTGGAGTATTTAACTAGATTGTTTAATGAAATCTTGGAAAGTGAGAGGATGCCTGAGGAATGGAGAAAAAGTGTTTTGGTACCGATTTTTAAGAATAAGGGTGATGTGCAGAGTTGTAGTAACTACAGAGGGATTAAACTGATCAGTCACAGCATGAAGTTATGGGAAAGAGTAGTGGAAGCTAGGTTAAGAAGGGAGGTGATGATTAGTGATCAGCAGTATGGTTTCATGCCAGGAAAGAGCACTACAGATGTGATGTTTGCTCTGAGAGTGTTGATGGAGAAGTACAGAGAAGGTCAGAAGGAGTTGCATTGTGTCTTTGTGGATTTAGAAAAAGCATATGACAGGGTGCCTAGAGAGGAGTTGTGGTATTCTATGAGGAAGTCGGGAGTGTCAGAGAAGTATGTAAGAGTGGTACAGGATATGTACGAGGATAGTATGATAGCGGTGAGGTCTGCGGTGGGAGTGATGGATACGTTTAAGGTGGAGGTGGGATTACATCAAGGATCAGCTCTGAGCCCTTTCTTATTTGCAATGATGATGGACAGGTTGACAGACGAGATCAGGCAGGAGTCCCCATGGACTATGATGTTTGCAGATGACATTGTGATCTGTAGTGAGAGTAGGGAACAGGTGGAGGAGTCCCTGGAGAGATGGAGATATGCTGTAGAGAGAAGAGGAATGAAGACCAGCAGGACTAAGACAGAATATATGTGTGTAAATGAGAGGGAGGATAGAGGAATGGTGAGGATGCAGGAAGTAGAGGTGGCAAAGGTGGATGAGTTTAATTACTTGGAATCAACAGTTCAAAGTAATGGTGAGTGTGGAAGAGAGGAGAAGAAGAGAGTACAGGCAGGATGGAGTGGATGGAGAAGAGTATCAGGAGTGATTTGTGACAGACGAGTACCAGTAAGAGTGAAAGGGAAGGTCTACAAGAGGGTAGTGAGACCAGCTATGTTATATGGGTTGGAGACAGTGGCATTGACAAAAAGGCAGGAGTCAGAGTTTGACGTGGCAGAGTTGAAGATGTTAAGATTTGCACTAGGTGTGACAAGGATGGACAGGATTAGGAATAAGTATATTAGAGGCTCAGCCCAGGTGGGAAGGCTTGGAGACAAAGCCAGAGAGGCAAGATTATGTTGGTTTGGACATGTGCTGAGGAGGGATGCAGAGTATATTGGGAAAAAGATGCTAAGGATGAAGCTGCCAGGTAACAGGAAAAGAGGGAGGCCTAAGATAAGGTTTATGGATGTGGTGAGAGAGGACATGCAGGTGGTTGGTGTGACAGAGCAAGATGCAGAGGACAGGAAGAAATGGAAACAGTTGATCTGCTGTGGCGACCCCTAACGGGAGCAGCCGAAAGAAGAAGAAGAAGAAGAATAAGAAGAAGATATTTAGAATAAGGATAGTGGCAAACATTTTTGCTTATTGTCTTTAATGATTGTTTTATTGTTCCTAGAAAATTTATCCCTGAAACAGAATTCTGGGTCAAATGACATTTTCCAGTTCTGCACGTATATTTTAGTACACTGACCAGCACACACCTGTCATTTTCTCAGCTTTCAAAATCATGGTATGGAATCTTCAAAAATCATAGCAGAAGGTCCAAAATCTTAACATTTATAGGTTCATAGGTTAGTACTAGGCTAACTGCCCTTGTGGGTCATTTGAAGCCCAGCTATTTATTCCACTTGGTACATAAAACTAATCTATTCCATTGGAGTTTAGATTTACCTGACCTGTTCCAAGATATATATTTATACAATACTTTAGTGAGTTGGGAAATTTTATTTATCTATTTATCTTTGTTTACTGTGAAAATCCAACTGGCTAATACTAATTTTCAGAGGAGGCCCAGGGAGAAAATCTCCATTTGCTTACACTGAATTATACTAAGTTCCAGTTAAACAGTGAGTAGTTCATTTCTCTTTCTATTTATACACATACAGTAGTTACATTTATACATTCTAAGATTTTACAGATGTGGAACTTACTAAAGAGAAAGCCCACGTGCAACTCAGTGGATTGTACAGGCAGCAGTTATGTATAAACAATGTTCTGCCATTTCAGTAAAAGGTTGAGAATATTCTGTTTAGGAAGATTACTTGGAGAGTATTGTATGGTGAGCACAAAGTCTCATCCTTGAGTTGAACATGTGCAGGACCAGGATTAGTTAAGAAGTTGTTTAAGCAGTAGTTTAGAACTATGGAGTTTGTTGGAGAGTTTTATTTGTGTGGGGATACTATTCCAGAGTTCTGCAATGTACTGGGAGTAGAGTGAGTCTCCTGCAGCATTATTTGATTTATTTGTAAGTAATAAGAATTTGTTACTAGAATGGAGGTCCATTGCTGGACAGTAGGGCAGTAATAAGTTTTGCAGTGCAGGGCATTTTTCTGGATGATTTTTATTTATTTTATTTATTTTTTATTTTACATTTGTTAACCGGGAAGATCCGACTGGATACATGTCCATTTTCAGCGGAGGCCCGGGGAGAAAAGCTCCAACCATGACAAAAACTTTAAAAGCACAGAGTAAATATACAAATTAAACTAGAACAAAATAAGTTATTCCATCATATTTGTACCGGATGTAAGAAAGATTAGCATAATAAGGAATATGTAGAATATTAGCCAGGTGCTTGGGAACTATGTCAAACAGAGAGTTAACTAGCCCGGGTTTAGACAATGGCAAGTACGTATTGAACCCAGGTGTGTTTTAGTTTAGTTTTAAATTGACTTAAAGTGGAGAGAGAGGTGATATCAGGGGGAAGTTTGTTCCATGTTTTCCCTGCAGAGTTGGTGAGAAAAGAGTCACCAGCTGAGTTGTTAGTTTTGCATGTCTGAATGAGGAGACGGTTGGATGACCTTAATGGTCGTGGGTTGTTACAAAGGGCAACCAGCTTTTTGAGTGAAGGAGTATAGTTGGGGTTGTATATAATTTTGTGGGTAAGGACTAGTAGGTTGTAAGAAATTAGGTTCGGTAGCTCAGTCCAATTGAGCTTGGCTAAATTGGTACAATGATGGGTCCTATATGGTGACCCAGTAACAAACCTAGCGATATGATTGTAGCAATTGGAGAGCTTGTTCATGACAGTTTTACTTATGTTGTGAAGTAAGGGGGACGAGTACAAGAGTGTGGAGAGAAGGTGAGTCTGGGCAATGGCAATTTTGGCTTGGGGGGTCAAGAAGCTATTTATTCTATATAACGAGCCTAGCTTCTTATTGATGGTTTTAATCATTTGGTTTACATGTATATCAAATTTTAGATTGTTGTCTATGGTTACCCCTAATAATTTTGTCGAAGGTCCGGAGAAATTATGGTCCCATCCTTAGCTTGGATCGTAAAGTTGATGGAGCAAGACCTTTTAGTCGGTGGAAACAACAACATTTTTGTTTTTTTAGGATTAAGTATCAGCGGCGACTAGAGAGCCAGTTTTCTATTTTGCTAAAAGTAGACTGGGTTAATAATTGTAACTCTGAGGGGTTGTACCAGAGCATATCAACGTGGAGTCGTCTGCATATTGTATACAACTGGCATTAGGTATGACTGTATGCAGGTCATTGATAAAGATGGAAAATAACAGTGGCCCTAAAATGGATCCTTGAGGGACTCCCAGTGTATTGGGTAGTAAATTAGAGAGTTTAGTCTGCCATAAAACTGCTTGTTTTCTGCCATATAGATAGGAACTAAACCATTGTATGGCAATAGTATCCAGACAAAGTGAAAGCAATGTGTTGATTAGAAGTTTATGATCCACCATATCGAAGGCTTTGGACAGATCCAGGAATAGTGCAGATGAGATATTATTATTATTTTGATAGGTGTTTATGGTATTAGAGAAGACAAGAAGGGCTGAGGTAGTACTATGGAGAGGTCTGAAACCATGTTGGGTATCAGCCAATAGGTGGTTGATGAGTAGGTGTTGCATGAACTGTTTCTGAACACATTTTTCCATTATCTTTGCTAGAGGGGAAAGTATAGATATGGGCCTGTAGTTAGAGAGCTCTGTGGAAGTGCCACCTTTGTGGAGAGGAATTACATAAGATATCTTCCAGATATCGGGGATTTTGGCCTCTGCTAAGGAGCGATTGATGAGAATTGACACAGGGTAGGCAATGGCCTCAGCTGTTTTTTGCAAGTATTCAGCTGGGAGTTCATCAGCTGAGAGTGTGGAGGGTTTTAGTTTTTTGATTAATTTGCAAATGAATGAAGTTGCTACAGGTTGAAAGGTAAATAGGGGAATATTTTTGTAGGTGGGAGTGTCAAGGGTATGGGAGCTGAGTGGCAGTTGATTAGAAAGAGTTTGAATTGTCTCGGTGAAGAAGCGGTTAAAGCTATTGGAGACTTCGTCAGGGGATTTATCGATGAGTGTAGCAGGGACAGGGGTAGTAGTGCGACCAGGGTGAAGAAGTTTATTTAGTCCAGCCCAGAATTTTTGTGGACAGTTTTGATGTTCAGTTTGCAGTTTACAATAGTATTGTCTTTTATCTAGTAATATTAGTCTTTTAGTTTCATTCCTAAGTTGTCTATATTTAATTTGGTCAGGAGGGAGTTTAGTAGTACGCCAAACAGACCAAGCTTTATTTCTGAGATTAATTTTCTGCCTTGTTTCTTTTGAAAGCCATGGAACATCTACAGTTTTGGTTTTCTTTGAACGAATGGGAGCATGAAAATTAAGAATTTCTAGGAATTTTTTGTTAAAGTACTGCACTGCTTCATCTAAGGGTAGATGTTTTAGTATTGCCCAGTTACAGGAATTTAATTCTAGTTGAAATTTGGTTAAGTCAAATTTCTTTTTATTTCTGACAGCTCTTAGTGTAGGTTGCTTTGGAATGGCTATTTTGTGCTTAATTATGTAGGTGAGATGGTGGTCACTTAGGCTATCAGGGAGGGTACCAGATGTATAAAGGTCAGGATGACTATTAATAAGCACCCAGTCAAGTATACTGTCTTTCTGGTTAGATTTGCCTATCCTGGTGGGAGTATTAATAATTTGCGTGAAAGAGTGTAGATTAATGTGTGTGGAGGGAGCTAAAGGGGAACAGGTAGTCCAATCTATATTAAAGTCTCCGAGAACTAAGGTCTCTTGAGGGAAATGAGTTGATATCCAGTGAAGGGTGGCTTCGAGAGTATCTATATTATTACCTGGGGGAATATACACACAAATTATATAGATAAATTTATTGATGTTAATCTGAAGCTTGGAAATAAGGATTTCTCCATTGTTAATCTGAGGCGGTTGCATGACATCAATAGATACAATTAGATCGGATTTATAGAGTATGGCTACCCCACCTCCTTTCCTGGGGACTCGGTCTCTCCTATGTATATTATACCCAGGGATTAGTATTTCATTGTCGGTAGTTGTGGGTTTTAACCATGTTTCAGTTAGACACAAGATCTCTGGGGAAAGGTCTGCCAATACTGCATGAAGTTCATGTACCTTGTTGTTGATGCTTCTGATGTTCAGATGACAGGTAAGAAGAGAATTAGTAGGGCGGGCAGTAATAGGATTGGAACTAAGGTCCATGAAAGGGGAGGAATGCTGGTCAATGCTGGTAGGGCCAGGGTTGGGGTGTATGCCCCCATGTGGTAGCAGATTAAGTCTGAATTTGGAGATAAGTTTCAGGAATTTATCTACAATTTTGTAAGTATACTTCAGTTTGGGGCTAATATTTTTTTTTGAGGTAACTGGATGAGGTAGCAGCGAGCAGGAGGTTGCGTCCTCCCAAGTACCATGAACATGATAAAAGTTAGTGAGTTTAATTCCAATAGTATTGGTCTCAGTCGTAGAAGTTGAGAGCCCTAAAAGATTTTGGGTTTCATACAAGGTTGTAAAATAAGAGGTTAATAGAATCGGAACAAGAAAAAAGTACCACATCTCTATGTACTTATGGAAATGGGCCCTAAAAAATACACTTACAGATGATAGAGAGAGAGAATGGGTGACTTATAGAATGAGAGAGTGGAGGAGAGGGCGGGGGTGGGTAGGTACAAGATTGGAGGAGTTGCCAGAGATTGGGTGAGAGATTACTTAGTAAGCAGAGGTGATTGGACCTAGTGCTAGAGGGAGTGGTTTTATGGCTATAAATGTAGAGGTAGTGGGGGCGGGTGGAATTTGGGGGCAGGGAGGGGAGCGAACGTAGCGGGGCTAAAGCAGTCCCCTACTGTTACAATATCATGTATACTCGGCTGGATATATAGCCTTTTTCTGTTATTTTTGCGGCTGGATATATAGCCTTTTTCTGTTATTTTTGTAGGTACCAATTTTTGAGTAAGTTTCCAGTGTCAAATATCAATTTTGAGTGAATCCAGGGGGGAATCTCTAATACTAAGGTATCCGTGGATCCTATATAGCAGATTACAGATAAAGGTAATTAGAACTATTTAACCACCTTTTATTTAACAGTGAAGAGCAGCGTCTTCGCTCTGTTTTCAGCAGGGGGTATTTTATTTCCTCTTATTCAAGGAGCATGTAGGGGCTTAGAGTCGAGGGAGCCACCTAGGAGAAAAAGAGGGAGGCCAGGAACAAAAATTAGGAAGCAGAAAAGAAAACAATAGTTATATACTGTTATCAAGATCTAGTAGCAGGCATGTTTCACTCAAAATATGGGTATAATATACCACCAAACAAAAGCAAGAGGCTTAATAGACATTAAATGTAGCTTCTCAACTCAAAATAAAGTCGCTAGCATTAAATTAAGATATCAGTCACTATAGCGACAGCAATAGAAGCTTAAATATAAGTAGAAGTCTAAAATGCAATATAGACGGAGACAAATCTTCTTTACATTAGTTCTAATACTGACTCTAAATGTAGTCGCTAGTTTTAATTATGGTGGAAGTAGCAGTGACGACCATAATATATTCTTTAATGTAAGCACTAGACTTAAATGCGTTATAGATGGATTAACTTTCTTTACAAATAGTTCTACACTGGTCTAACTTTACACAGCTGTTGGCCAGGTCACTTTCAGCAGTAAAATAAAATCATTAACTTAATTTCCTGTGAACAAGATAACAATGTAGCTAAACAAACAGTCATGGAGCAAGTTCAGAATCTAGTAATGACTTCAACAGGTATATAGCGTAACTATCGCACTAGCGATATTTTGTTAATCTGGTAATCCTATGATGAATAGGTTTGTGTGCTGTAGTTAGCTGTGAATATGTTAGGTAGTTGTGCAGTTAGATAAAGATTTAGTAGCTACAGGGGTAAGTCCTGGGGTAAATTTTATTTCCTATCCATTTATCCAAGTTACACTTGAATATGGTCAGGGCTGAGCTTTGTATTACATGAATAGGGAGTTTGTTCCAGAGAAGGGGTATCTTCTTTGAGATATACATGCCCCTCCAAAGTATTCTGTTAATGTTGCAGAAGAGGTTTAGGTCCCTGGATCATGTATTTCTGATACCATTTTGATTGCAGATGTGAAGTCAGTCCATCGGTAATGGGTCAGAGGATGCCTTGTATGTTAGACACAGGTCACCTCTTAGCAGTATGTAAGAAGCTGAATGTAGCAATATGGCTTTGAGGTGGTCCATTTAGGGCATATAGTTTAGGCCTTGCAGCCCCATCTCTGCAGGTGTTCCAGTTATTGCATGTACCCGGATAGATAAATGCCAAAAGGGGCATTATATTCAATGACTAGCTTAATGAGGTTTGAGCAAAGGGGGCAACAACATCCCTGGATCTAGAAACAATTCCCTTGTTTATGAACTGTGCAATATAGAAGGACTTCCTTATCACAGTGAGCACATGCTTGTCAAAAGTTAGGTCACTGTCCACATAACTTCCCAAATCCCAAACTATTGGCTCAAGTCTTAGGGGTATGTTGTCAATGTGGCAGTTCCCTGGGGGAGTTGACTTTCCAAAAGAGACAATAATGCATTATTTGGCATATATCTGCAGTCTATGACT